>NW_028152200.1:289813-437250 GCF_964638095.1 Poromitra crassiceps
CACGTGCCTGTGATTATGGGTGCCCTTGTCTCCCACTCTGTGCGCTCTCTCTCTCTCTCTCTCTCTCTCTCTCCTCTCTCTCTCTCTCTCTCTCTCTCTCTCTCTCTCTCTCTCTCTCTCTCTCTCTCTCTCTCTCTCAGAGAGAGAGAGAGAGAGAGAGAGAGAGAGAGAGAGAGAGAGAGAGAGGGAGAGAGCGAGAGGGAGAGTTGCTTCAACTCCTCCCTCCGTGGGCGTTCTTCTTGGCTGCAGCGGCCGTCACAAGCTTGTCACCAGTCTCAGTGCTTTGCTGCTGTCCTGTGCCTGTGGCTGCGCGGCCGCTGTTTGAGGAAGTCGGGATGGACTCGCTCGCTTCTTGGAGTTTTGGTTGAGAGAAGTTTTTGCGATTCTGGTCATATTTATGCTGCGTGTTTCAAAGTGTGTTCCACCTGTAATCTATTATGTAAATTTGCAATCCCGCATCGCCAGCAATCAGCGCGAAAACGAAAGCGTTTTCCCCCATCCATTTTCATGAGAATGGCTGGGGTGAGAATGGCGTGACAAGTTAAAAAAATGCTTGCCTTCCTCTAGTCAGGAGAGCACTGTCGCCACTTAGTGGTCGGTAAAATAGATTATACACATTCTCTTGCTCCAATAGTGATCTCGAAGATGTAAAAGTTGTTGATTGATGTCCCACCGTCAAAAAAAAAAATGTTTATGTAAGACGAGATATCTCGGCTCTGGCACTCAAGCGTTGGATTATGTAAGACGAGATATCTCGGCTATGGCACTTAACGTGTTAATGTTTTTTTTTTTTTTTTTTTTTTTTTTTTTTTTTTATTGTGTTTTAATGTTTAATTACCATATGTAAGGGTTCATGCACAGAGGGGATTGTCGGGAAAGAGATGGCTGTTTGAGGAAGCTCCCAATTATTAACATTTCAACAAAACAACATAACACCACCTGTGTTGTTTTTTACAGTGCACACAGTGCACACAGTGTCATACAGTGTGGTGAAAAGAGGGCAAGAGAGGAAATTAAAACTTATTATGGTTATATAGGATTTATAGTTAGAAAGAGTGCTAAAAAAGAGAGATTTTTTTTTTTTTTTTTTTTTTAATCCATAGATAAGCCGCACCGTTATATAAGCCGCAGGGGCCAAAAAAGCCCAAAAAACGGGAAAAAAGGTGTGGCTTATAGTCCGGAATTTACGGTAAGCATATTACAGTATTTAGAATTAAATTCAGATGAAGACAGACAGACAGAGAGAGACAGACAGACAAATAAGCAGACAGACAGACAGACAGAGAGAGAGACAGACAAATAGGCAGACAGACAGACAGAGAGAGAGACAGACAGACAGACAGACAGACAGACAGACAGACAGACAGGCAGACAGATAGGCAGAGAGACAGACAGGCAGAGAGACAGGCATACAGGCAAGCAGGCAGACAGACAGACAGACAGATAGGCAGAGAGACAGACAGGCAGAGAGACAGGCAGGCAGACTGAGAGACAGGCAGAGAGACAGACAGGCAGGCAGAGAGACAGGCAGAGAGACAGACAGACAGACAGACAGACAGAGAGACAGGCAGGCAGACCGAGAGACAGGCAGAGAGACAGACAAACAGACAGACAGGCAGAGAGACAGACAGACAGGCAGGCAGGCAGAGAGACAGACAGAGAGACAGACAGGCAGGCAGGCAGACAGACAGACAGGCAGGCAGATAGACAGGCCGGCAGAGAGACAGGCAGAGAGACAGGCAGGCAGAGAGACAGACAGGCAGAGAGACAGGCAGACAGACAGATAGGCAGAGAGACAGGCAGGCAGATAGACAGGCAGGCAGAGAGACAGGCAGAGAGACAGACAGGCAGGCAGAGAGACAGGCAGAGAGACAGGCAGACAGACAGGCAGGCAGGCAGGCAGAGAGACAGGCAGGCAGACAGAGAGACAGGCAGAGAGACAGACAGACAAACAGGCAGACAGACAGACAGGCAGAGAGAGAGACATACAGACAGACAGGCAGACAGACAGACAGACAGATAGGCAGACAGACAGGCAGACAGGCAGGCAGACAGACAGACAGGCAGGCAGACAGACAGACAGACAGAGAGACAGGCAGGCAGACCGAGAGACAGGCAGAGAGACAGACAGGCAGAGAGACAGACAGACAGCCAGGCAGACAGACAGATAGGCAGAGAGACAGACAGGCAGATAGACAGGCAGGCAGAGAGACAGGCAGAGAGACAGACAGGCAGGCAGAGAGACAGGCAGACAGACAGGCAGGCAGGCAGAGAGACAGGCAGAGAGACAGACAGGCAGAGAGACAGACAGGCAGGGAGACAGACAGACAGGCAGGCAGGCAGAGAGACAGGCAGAGAGACAGGCAGGCAGGCAGGCAGAGAGACAGACAGACAGGCAGACAGACAGGCAGACAGACAGGCAGAGAGACAGACAGGCAGGCAGAGAGACAGACAGAGAGACAGGCAGAGAGACAGGCAGGCAGACAGACAGATAGAGAGACAGGCAGGCAGGCAGAGAGACAGACAGACAGACAGGCAGAGAGACAGACAGACAGGCAGGCAGACAGACAGACATACAGACAGGCAGAGAGAGAGACAGACAGACAGACAGACAGAAAAGACAGACAGACAGACAGACAGACAGACAGACAGACAGACAGACAGGTAGATATTGATCTAGATGTAGTTATTTGTTGAAAGGATAATACCAGAATATGATTTTTCTGTCTCCATTATCTGTGATGAAAAGTCTAAATCCTCTGATGTGTTTCCACAGTCAGAAGCTGCTACTGTCTGTTCTACTGCAGCTTTGAACTCAGAGACTCTCATTGTTTTCCAAAAGAACCAACATTAAAAAGCTCAGAGACAAACTGCTGCCTTGACTCATGTAATACATCCTCATGTTGACAGTTAGGAGCAGCTGCCTTGCTGAAGGGCACCACAGTGAAAAGAGGGGATTTGAACCAGTGAGCTTCCTGCAACAAGACCACTTCTCTTCCTTTAGGAGGCCATTGTCCTGGATAAGTTGACAGATCAGTCTAATGTAAACCACTGACTGTCACTGTGACAGAGGAAGAAGAGACTGTGAACATTACTGTCATAGTTGATGTTATTGATGGTTTTACCTGAGCAGGTGATCTGCAGGCTGAGAGAGGAAGAGACAGACTGTGTCCATAAACACTCCCTCAGTGTATAGCCAGACTGAAGACAGGAAGGACTGATCATCCATACAGATCTTAGTGAGGAAGTCTTTTCTGTGTAAACAGCAGAGCCACAGTCCAGCTGTCTGCACACTACAGCTGCTGTCTTCAGGGTCCAGACAGAGTCCCCGTCATCCACTGGTTTCCAGTCTCCATGTTGTTTCATCTCCAGTTCTCCAGCACAGCTGCTGGCTCCTCCCACCAACCTGACATAATCAGGCTCTGAATAGAGACAAGAGAGTCATTAGTTAAAAAGTAAACTTACTTTAATTTAGAAATAAACAGCTCTGTCTCTTCTTTTTGATTTCTCCATGTCTGTGTTTCCTCTCTACCTGTTGGCTTGTGTTCTCCTTCAGTCTGGACTCCTGAACAGAAAAAGCAGAAAGTAAATGAGTCTGATGATTTGATTGGTTTCTCATGTCATTAGACTCTTAGGAGAGCAAGTCAAGCATCACATGTCACAGTGTGCAGGTCAAAGGTCAAAGGTCAGACACAGTCAGGTTCTTCCTTTGACATCACGTGTGATAGTGAAACCTGCAGTAATAACAACACTTGGCTCAGAGCAGCTCTGCAGCATCCCTTACTTTGACATGAAGTCTTTTAGCTTTCTGACCAAAACCCTAACCTCACACAGACACAAAACACTGTTTACACCAGTCATTCTACAGTGTAGAACAGAAGCATCTAAACCTGAACACATTGATACAAAAGGGTTTCAATGGATTGTGACTGGTACTATTGGGCATGTTCAATAACATACTAAAACAAACATATTCAATAACATACTAAAAATCCAAGAAAGTCTAAATTCCAGAAAGGGGTCATTTTCAATATGGCGGATGTCAGGAGCTTAAAATGGCTATATCTCAAAACTATTCAACCTTGAAAGGTGGTTTTAGTGTCTTTCCCTATAGGTTCTAGGGCTCAAGGAATAGAGCTGAATCAGTGAAATTACCATCAGTTACTTATTTATTGACAAATCCAAGAATCCAAGTAAGAGGGGGCCCCAATTCTGGTGAAAATTTTAACTGATATCATGAAAGTTCCCCAGTTGATTACTTAAATTAAGACAAAAAGAATTGGATCACAAGTTTTCTGAAATGTTTTGTTTAAATATGCAAATTTTCAGAAAACTAACCCATAATGCCAGACAGTCAATATATGAAAAAAAGGAGATTTGGGGCCCACTCTTGGGACTCCATCTTGGATCTATCAATAAATAATTAACTGATGGTCATTTCACTAATTCAGTTGTATTCCCTGAGCCCTAAAACCTACACAAAACCACCTTTTGAATAGTAATTGAGATAGGCTATTAGCCATATAAGTTCTCGGCAGCCGCCATCTTGAAAATGACTTCTTTCCGGGATTTATATGTTCCTACATTTGAGGTATGTTATTTCACATGTCAATACCAGAATCCATTGAAAAGCCTTTTTTATCTATTTGTTCAGAGTTCAACCAATGACTGCAGAGTTTGACCTGCTATCAAAACAACATGAACCAAATGTTGTTCTGTGGGTGACTTTCCTTTAAGTCTAACAAAGTCACTTGGGGGGGGGGGGGGGGGGGTACCTATTGGAAAGAACAGTCAGAGAAATAGCATTAAATGTATATTTACTAATTATTCCGCACGCACGCACACGCACGCACGCACACGCACGCACACACACACACACACACACACACACACACACACACACACACACACACACACACACACGCAATTGATTGATCCTGAGGGTGTGGAGGACAGGCGGGCACGGTGTCAGGTGGACTGAAAGGAGGTAACAGTCTAAATACTAAGGGCTAAACCAGGGGTGCCCAAATTCTTTCCCATGAAGGGTCAAAACTCAATCTGGGTGGAGGGCCGAGGGCCAAAAATAAATGTTGTGGAAAATCGGGGGGGGACAAAAAAAACAGAGCCCGCGGGCCCCAAATTGGTCACCACTGCTCTAGCGGCTCACCTCAAGGCTGTGTGCTCTCAGCTCTCCTCTATATCCTGTACACAAACATGTGCCAGAGTAAGCACGCAAACAGGACCCTACTTAAATTTGCAGACGACACAGTCATTGTCAGCCTGCTTGGTGAACATGAGTCCAGTCATGGCCCTGTCATTGATGATTTTGTCAGCTGGTGCGATGAGTCTTTTCTGCAGCTGAACATATCCAAAACTAAAGACATGGTTATTGATTTTAGAACCCGCACCGGCGACAGGCCTACCACGGTCATTAAAGGCCAGGCCGTAGACTGTGTAGAACAGCTACAAGTACCTCGGCACAGTCATAGACTCTAAGCTGTCCTTCGAGAAGAACTGTGAGGCAGTGTGCAAAAAGGGTCATCAACGTCTCTATTGCCTGAGGAAACTGTCCCGTCTTTACATAGACAAAACCATGCTGAGCCTCTACTACCGGGCCTATGTTGAATGGATCCTGTCCTTCTCTCTTGTGTCATGGTTTGGTAACCTGTCACTGAAAAACAGAAACGCTCTCAACCAAATTGTGAAGTGGGCTAGTAAGCTTATAGGTGAGCCTCAACTCAACCTGTCAGCTATCTACTGCTCACAGCTGTAGTAAGGCTGTAGTAAGGCCAGCTCTATTCTTCAACACTGTTCCCATCCCTTACACAGTGAATTCCAGCTCCTTCGCTCTGGCCGGCGGTTTGCGCTCCCTCGCTGTAGGACCAAACACTACAAAAGCACTTTTGTACCTGCTGCCATTGCACTGCTAAACAAAGCTGTTACAGGATGATTTCTTTGTTTTATTTCTCATTCTTACTCCGCACATACATGACACTCTGAGGGTCTCATGAGTAGCTACACGTGTGTGTGTGTGTGTGTGTGTGCGTGCACGAGTGTGCGCACGCAAGCGTGTGCAGAAGCACTTTAGTCTTTTAGCACTCTAGCATCTTGTCACAAAGCACTTTATCATGGTTTTACTTTGATCTTACTGTATTTTAATGTGCTCTATTGTAATGATGCTTGTTTGATGTCTTGTGATTTCGTATGTTTTGTTTTTATCTTCTGAACAGCTGAACTTCCCGTCTGCATAACTATTTTACCCTCGGGTACTAATAAAGAAACCTTGAACCTTGGGTTATTATAGGTAGGTTTCCAGAAAACTGGCAGAATATGTTAATTGAAGTGTTCTATCTACACTAATCCTTCTCTTTGTCCACACAGCTCCCCTGAAAACGGCTATAGGCTGGCCCTATATTGGCATATAGGCTATATTTTTTTAAATTGAAAAGTAAAGTAGACTAGTTATAGCCTACATTTTATTAACTAAATTAGACTCACGTGCATATAAGGGCGTTTGGAACACCTGAATCCAAATTTCTTCATAAGTGTGCACGAAGCGCACTGCCCGATGTTTGCAGGAGTTGGTTGTACAAGCTCATCTGTGAATGATCAATCTCGACATTATGGCAATTTAAATGAATTAAATCCATCAAGAATTGAAGAGGTCAAACTCCTCCCTCTTCAATTCTTGATGGATTTAATTCATTTAAATTGCCATAATGTCGAGATTGATCATTCACAGATGAGCTTGTACAACCAAATGCAAACATCGGGCAGTGCGTTGTGCAATATGAAGACATTTGGATTCAGGTGTTTCCAAACGCCCTCCGCCGTGCCCGTGGCCATACAGCATAAATTATTCTTATTGCCGTTATTAAGCAGAGGACGTCAGTTGATTTGCCACTTAAGGAGTCTACTTATATGGTAAGTAGGCTATGATCACATGTGGTCTCAAACATCAAGTGCTTTCGTAGGCTATGGTTACTTACATTTTTCTTCCATAAAAGCAAATATTATTCCCATGTTGCGAAGTGAGCTATAGGTGATATTTGTAATAAAATCACAACATCGCAGCATTTTGAAGTAATCGACATCTCGTTAACAGGATGGCTATTGTATTTCTCTTAAACATAAGGCTAAATAATGCACACACAAAACTAGCCTACCTTTTTTATTTAGCTGCCAGCCATATTTACAGTAGGCTATATGATGAAAATATCTATATACTATAGCCTATATAGCCTGCAATGGGGAATTCCAAGCGTCTGCATTTTCCCCATGTCCACACTCCAACTCTACCGTGGATTATGGTGATGAAGACGGGTCAGAGAGCCGGAGACCTACGTTTCATCAAATGGCTTGATGCTCAGAACAATAGAGGTAGTGATAGGTGCAAACGAAGTGCCGACCCATCAAATACGAGGTAACGGGACACAGAGACACATGCAGGCATTGTCACTGCAAAGGTCCCAATGCACTCTGGCATATGGATGGGTGGGTACGATAAACTGAAGTTATATGGCATTGCCATCAATACAGTTGCAACACTTCAGAAACTCACGTTCAATCACATTCCAAAGATATAGCCTACCACTGACTGAGTGGAAGACTGAGCTACGTCCAGTATGTAGGCTACACACTGTATAGTAAGTGTGCTAGGAACGAAAGATATTTCTAGTCATCATTAAATCAGAGTCCTACTGTACCTGAGCTGCAGAGTAACATGAAAAGCATCAGCATGGGATCCATATCCAGTCAGTCAGGAGTCTGAACCAGCCTGTCTGTCTGAACCAGACTGTCTGTCAGAACCAGCCTGTCTGTCAGAACCAGCCTGTCTGTCTGAACCAGCCTGTCAGTGTCATCTTAACTTGGTGTCTCTTGGTCTTCTGGCTCTTTATGTTTAGCACTCAGCTCTCCTCTGCTGTCAGGTGGTGTTTGTGGTTGGTATGGTTTCTGATGCAGCCCTCCTCACTCGCTGGCTGCACTGACAGGAAGCTGCAACTCTAGCCTGCACAGTTACTTCCTGTAGCGTCATGATGTTTCAACATTTTTTTTTTATATCATTCTTTTGTTAATTTAACATAACAAAAAAGAAAAACACAAAAAACACAAACATTGACCAAAAAAGAAAAAGAAAACCCATAAATACACGAGCAGATTCACTCAAAACATAATCCCCCTCCCCGCAGGACCCGCCCACCCACAAAGATATGAGTTCACAAAACTATATGATATGCCCTTCAGCTAAAGAAAAAGACAAACGCAAAAGCCACCATGGTGATGCCCATGGCCCACACATTGCTTCAACAAATGTATTCCAAGCTGTAATGTTTTCTTTCTCAATATTTTTAATTTTCACAATAACAAGACAAAACACACAAGACAATGTACTACAAAGACGTACTGTAAAATCAAGACAAGACAGACTGATGGACCATAAATAAGGAAAACAATAAAAAAAACTAGAACGACCGCAACGCGGACTTATGCCTCCGCCATTAGTTCATTCTTGAGTCCAAATCGCCATTTGAGGCAAATTGGAATAAATTCCGTCAAGGCGCTCCTATGATGTTGCGTTACAGAGCTTGGAAATTGGGTGTGTGAGGTCACAGTGACCTTGAACTTTGACCACCAAAATGTAATCAGTTCATCCTTGAGTCCAAGTGGATGCTTGAAGCAAATTCGAAGAAATTCCATCAAGACATTCCTGAGATATCGCGTTAACAAGCTTGAAAATAGCATTCGAGAGGTCACAGTGACCTTGACCTTTGATAACCAAAATGGAATCAGTTCCATCCTTGCATCCAAGTCGATGTTTAAGCCAAATCAGAAGAAATTCTATCAAGCCGTTCTTGAGATATTGCGTTAACCAACTTGGGAATGGCGTTCGTGAGGTCACAGTGACCTTGAAGTTTGACCACCAAAATGTAATCAGTTCATCCTTGAGGCCAAGTTAATGTTTGAGGCAAATTTGATGAAATTCCGTCAAGGCATTCCTGAGATATGGCGTTAACAAGCTTGAAAATGGCGTTGGAGAGGTCACAGTGACCTTGACCTTGACCTTTGATCACCAAAATGTAATCCTTTCATCCTTGCGCCCAAGTCGACGTTTGAGCCAAATTGGCAGAAATTCCATCAAGCCGTTCTTCAGATATCGCTTTAACGAACTTGGGAATGGCATTCGTGAGGTCAAAGTGACCTTGACCTTTGACCACAAAAATCTAATCAGTTCATCCTTGAGTCCAAGTCGATGTTTGAGGCGAATTTGATGAAACTCCGTCAAGGCATTTCTGAGATGTTGCGCTAACAAGCTTGAAAATGGCGTTCGAGAGGTCACAGTGACCTTGGCCTTTGACCTTTGACCACCAAAATCTAATCAGTTCATCCTTGAGTCCAAGTCGATATTTGAGGCAAATTTGATTCAATTCCTTCAAAGGCATTCGTGAGATATCGCGTTAACAAGCTGGAAAACGGCGTTTGAGAGGTCACAGTGACCTTGACCTTTGACCACCAAAATCTAATCAGTTTATCCTTGAGTCCAAGTCGATGTTTGAGACAAGTTTGATTACATTTCCGTCAAGGCATTCCTGAGATATCGCGTTAACAAGCTTGAAAATGGCATTTGAGAGGTCACAGTGACCTTGACCTTTGACCACCAACATCTAATCACTTCATCCTTGAGTCTAAGTCGATGTTTGAGGCAAATTTGATTAAATTCCGTCAAGGCGTTCCTCAGATATCGCGTTAACAAACATCGTACGGACGGACATACGTACGGACGGACATACGTACGTACGGACGTACGTACGGACAACCCGGATCCATAATGCCTCCGGCCTGGCTATCGCCGGCAGAGGCATAAAAATATATATAATAATAATCAGCAGTAGTCACTCACAACCCCTACTTTAGCACCATGCATACGGGCCACCAACATCTCCATGATGGCCAGGTCTACAGCTGAAGAAGCACATTGTTCAAAAGGCAGAGAATGAGGAGGCTTCCATCTCTGAGCTACCATTTTCTTTGTGGCAGTAAGGACCAACAACAGCCAACTCCTCTGCCTCAAGGATACATTCAAGCCAGTAAAATCATTCAACAACAAAACAACAGGAGAACAAGGAACAGTGACTCCCAGCACTACGGACATTGTTATATAATTGAAGTAAATTTACATGTTCAATTAAGCTATAATTGCAATTATTGGTATGAGTTATTAGATAAATGCATGTCATATGGACAGACGCAATAGGCAGACACCATAATCTACAGACAGATTATCTGTTGCTTCTGCATACATACATAGAGACACTGCATGAAATAGGCCACGCCCATCACAGGGGAAAGTAGAGACACATAACCGTTTTGAGCATGGTTTCTGAATGATGATGCGCTCTGCAGTGTCTCTATAGGTAAAAGCAGATTTCACCCTCTGCCCACAGTAACATCATGTCACACGTAACTGAGCTTGATTTACACACCACACCATCTAGAGTGTGCTGGGTGCTTCAGATCATCCCTCCCCTCCTTTCTCTCTCCTCTCCACTCAGCATAAGAACCATGACAAATGTAGTTCTCAACGTAAGTTCAAGCCAGGAAGACTATAATATCTTTTACACTTCTTTAATTCACTTTCTATCTCCACTCTTCAATCTACTCACAAGATCATAATAAGCTGTCAATTTCCGGGTTTCAATGAACAATCAGCTGGTTGCCGCCCAGTCTCTGTTAACCAATTGCATAGTGTCACATCACTGCTCTCATCACCTCTCACCCTACACACCTCCAGTGTAAGCCTATCACGTTGCTCCACAACCCAGTCGTAAGCCAATTGCTTGGAGGCGGGTTCCTTAAATATGCTTGTTTCTGTCTCATTCAGCCTCTCAATCATCGCTGCTGTCAGGCTCGCACCCTCCTCCTCCCAGTCATCGCAGACCTATCCCATTCTTCAGTCGGAAGAGTCTCATCATGAGTCTCAGAAGGAGATCACCAGCACCACCAGTATCTAGACACTGCAGGGGGATATATCTGGATGCTGATCTGGGCTGGTGCAGCTCTCAAGATCTCCCTGCGGTGTCTAACCGCCAAAGACTAATAACAATACTTTATTCTCATCATTCTTTCTGTAATGCATCATTCAATTTATTGTAATAAATATCACTTTATTCATTCTTTGGTCTCTAGTCTCTCCTGATTGAACTGTCTGTGTATTGTCTGATATCTGTACTGTCTATGTATTTTGCTGACACAGAACCATGACAACTGTTCTATCTTTACTGCATTCTATGACCATCTGTATTCCATACATCATCATGTATACTGAGAAGATCACAGTCCTCCTGTAATGAAGTATACAGGAGTATCCGTTATGGCTAATACATTCATTTAAGACAACTTCCTGACTACCTGGCTTCATTTCAATATTTGGTCATCGTTCCATAATTGGCTGGAAATGCTGTTGTTTATGCAGGAGAAGAATGATGATTATTGATACAAATTCCATTCTATATCAGACAACTTCCTGACAACTTCTCTCCAAAATAAAGTAACGGCCGAGCATTCCCAGACCATGTGTATAAAGGTACCAGGGGTTTGCCAGCGGGCATAAAGTACAATAGGGCTTTGAGATCATTTTATTTGGAATAATTCACGAGGGGTACAGTAATAGTATACTGTAGTATATGAGCATAGTTATCATGAATCAATTGGTAATTATGATTCCTACAAGATAAAATAATATTAATCCACACCATATCCCACTTGATTAGATAAAATAGAAAGGTCCAGCCGACAATGGCTTGTAATGGTTTTTCTGTGGCTTTGGTCATAAAGGTATAAACCAGTGGTTCCCAACCTTAGGGTCGCGACCCTAAGTGGGGTGATGAGTGGTAATTGCAGGTGACATCCAAACAGTGTTGCATTTAGGGCTGTCCCAGCGAGTCGACGTAGTCGACTACGTAATTACGTCGACGCACGCTACGTGCCTCGACGCGGCTAATGTTAGCGGCTAACTGTTAAAGCAAATTTATACTGACTGCGGAGTGTCCGGTGTCCGCGGTGTTCACGGCAAGACCGTTCTCTCCGCAGAGGCACATCCTTTTATGGTAAATACGGTAGGAGTGCAGTGTCTGCAGAGAGTGGAGAATCCCCCTTCAGGCTCTCGTTGTGTTTTTAGCGAGAATGCAAATGTCACATCAGTTCTTCCGTGTGTGATCCTGATTTATATCGGCGAATAATCAATCCTAGTGCAATTGTAGGCTATTTTCAGTTTGTTTTTAGCAAGTAAGTTTGTTGTCTTCTTGTTTTTGTGCTTTGCATTAAATTTTTTCGATCTCAAATTGTTTTTGACGTAGTAAATTGTAGGCTATTCACTCTAAAATGGGCTCCCTCATGACTGTGAGAAAAGGATCATGTTGCTCCCTCACTCATGTGGCGATGCTCAAACCCGTTCATTTTGCACTGATTTCGCCGGTCACTTGGTCAGTTTGTGGAGGCTTCTTCCCTATACAAACCATAGCAAACATTAGCCAATCATAGCCTCAGAATTGACTGCACGAGCTCGCGGCGGGCTCCGCGGAGTTACATTTTTTGAGAGGAGCGCGGAGCTCCGTGCAGTCCCTCCACAGAGCCTGTGCGGAGCGCCGCGCTCGCCGCACAGAACCTCCGCTCCGCGAACACCGGACACTGCGCAGTTAGTATAAATTTGCTTTTACTTGTCGTTACTTTACATGGCAGTAAAATGCCACTGAATGACCAAATTGATTTAACTTTTAACCATTTCGATTTCCACTTTCAATACGGACCCCCAGCATTGGTTAGTTGTTAACGTCGTGACTATATTTATAACGTTATAACGTACTCCGGTTTGCGGGGCTGAATGAGGGCTGAATCTGTGTGTTGCGCAATAGCTACAACCCCTCAGCACTCTGGCTGTAGACCCGAGTTATAAACTGGAAACCGGAGTACGTTATAAACGTTATAAATATAGTCACGTTATAAACAACTAACCAATACGGGGCGTCCGTATGGAAAGTGGAAATGGTTAAAAGTTAAATCAATTTGGTCATTCAGTGCCGTTTTACTGCCATTTAAAGTAACGACAAGTAAAGCTTAATTTATACTTATTAGAAAGTGTCGCTCAGCACATGGTCGCAGACGAAAAATAAAGTGTCGCTCATGTTGCTGCATTTATGCTTCTCTCCGCGGCGCAACGGTCACGTGATGCTAGAGACAGAGGGAGGCAGAGAACTAGTGCAGTGCAGACAGGCAAGAGAGGGAATGCTGTCAGTGAATAGGCAAGATGTAACTGCAGCCGCATATAACGACACACAACCACACAATCACCTCCTCTCTCTCTGGGAAGTTGGTCACGGTGTTATTTGTGATTTTCACGAAGTCATACATCAAGGACATGCTGATAAAAATACCAGGAGGCGGGGACACGCTCATTAATTTCATTTCAGTGAAAACTAAAACAAGGAAGTCGCGCGTGCCCGTCTATATAGCCAATCAGACTTGCGCGACATTATGTGACGTAGTCAGCGACACTAGACATTTCACCAGGTAGCAGACGCTGCTCGCAGACACTTGAAAGTGTCGACTCAAGTCCTCATTTCTGTCGGCGACCGTTTCAAAAGTGTCGGCAGACGAAGCATAAATTGGGCTTAATAACAGTTAGCCGCTAACATTAGCGCTTACCCATCAGTGCAGCGTCATTTGACGTCAGCACACTCTTCTAAACAGGTCGTGTGCCGCATTCCAGTGGGCAATCCCATGCTTTCACATGGACGCGCATCGCTACGACCAGCGTAGTTAAGACCAGACGTAATAGCCCTGTTGGTGCAGTAGTCCACTCTAAAACCAGGCATAGTTAAGACCAGTTGGTGCAAGCCCCAGATGTTGGGTGTGGATGCTAGTACAGACACAGTCTTGTGTCTGGATGATGTGTGACCATCTTAAATGGAGCATTTTGTCTTTCTCCAAAATGAAGAGCACTGTTACTGAAAATTGCACACCATTGTACTGTAAGATGATGATTTTATGTTGGACTGCTGCTAAACTTAGTTGACAATGAACAAGGTTTTTGGTATTCCTCCTGAAAGTGACTTGAATTTTATTTATTCTACTATTTTATTTTGAATTGCACTATATTCATTTTATTTGAGGACAAGCTCTTGCTTTAATTTTATTTGAGAGATTTGTATTGTAGTCGACAATATGCCCTTTTAATGTGCCATTATGCATTTGTTTTCTCACTGTAATGATCTACTCTGATCTTATAAGCTACTGATCCTCCATCACAAAATGACATCTGAAAGGAGGTGTTCTAGTCTCACCATCTAAATAAAGGAAGCCTGTCGATTGTCTTCTGCTTCTGCTGCACAGGCAGACGTGTGACTTTCATGTCACACTGTGCAAACTGTGCAGAAAAAACATCTCACGTGCTGAAGTTAGACCACAGACCACACAACTCAAGTTCCCACCATCACCTCTGCTGAAGTTAGACCACAGACCACACAACTCAAGTTCCCACCATCACCTCTGCTGAAGTTAGACCACACAACTCAAGTTCCCACCATGTTGTTTGACCTTGATATGTTGAAGACCGTTTTTTTTTTTAAATCTGAGCCCTTATTCCCACCACTTCTCAACACCAAGTGACAAATGTAAGAAACACACAAAATGCTGCCTGCCTGTGTGTCTGTGTCTGTCTGTATGTATGACTGTCTGTCTGTGTGTCTGTGTGTCTGTCTGTCTGTCTGCCTGCCTGCCTGCCTGTCTGTCTGTCTGTCTGTCTGTGTGTCTGTCTGTGTGTCTGTGTGTCTGTGTGTCTGTCTGTCTGTCTGTCTGACTGACTCAGCCTGTCAGTGTCATTGTCTCTTTGTGGCTCTTTGGCACTCAGCTCTGCTCTGCTGTCAGATGTGTGTGGTTGGTGTGGTTTCTGATGCAGCTTCTCCTCACTGACAGGAAGCTGCAGCACTAGCCTGCACAGTCAGTGACTTCCTGTAGCTTCATGATGTTTCAAGGTCCACCGTTCTGTGTGAGTTAATCTGCAATCACTACCCATCACTGGTTCTGCAGCCCCATCTCCCAAAAAATGGTAAAATAGCTTAGTCCATAAACTTAATCCATAGTTTAGTCCATAGCTTAGTGCTGGCCTATAGGTCAGGATAGTATGGCCTATTCAAATTGATTGAGTTGATATTGTAGCTACATAATATTCTGTTATTTTACATTTTATTCTGGCAATTGGGTTGCTTCATAATCGGGACATTAAACTGTGGGCGCCCATACCGTCTATGTTAAAATAGTCACAAAATACCTAACCAAAACGTACAAAAATTAATTAATGTCTTCCTTTAATGTCGATACAAAGGATCACTGGGTCGGAATGTTGAAACACGCATTTCAGAACTCGATATTTGCAAAGATTGCTGTCATTCTGCCACAAGCAGGAAACCAGTGCCCACAGCCAATGCAAGGCAAAACACGACCAAACGTACCACAGTAACGTCCGCTAATTCATCAAGAAACATCGTATGTATGGACATTAAACTCAGAAAAGAGGCACGCCTCGTGCTGCTGACTGGGAAGTGAATACAGTGATGACTAGCTGTACATGTTTCAGGGGCAGCAGGGTACGTTTGCAGGAAACAGTGTAGCAGCAGAGCAGAAAGCTGACGGTAGATGTGAGCTGTGTGCTGCACTGCTGTAGGAGAGGTGGATGTGACCTGTGTGCTGCACTGCTGCAGGAGAGGTGGATGTGACCTGTGTGCTGCTCTGCTGTAGGAGAGGTAGATGTGACCTGTGTGCTGCACTGCTGTAGGAGAGGTAGATGTGACCTGTGACCTGCGTGCTGCACTGCTGCAGGAGAGGTGGATGTGACCTGTGTGCTGCTCTGCTGTAGGAGAGGTAGATGTGACCTGTGTGCTGCACTGCTGTAGGAGAGGTAGATGTGACCTGTGACCTGCGTGCTGCACTGCTGCAGGAGAGGTGGATGTGACCTGTGTGCTGCACTGCTGTAGGAGAGGTAGATGTGACCTGTGTGCTGCACTGCTGTAGGAGAGGTAGATGTGACCTGTGTGCTGCACTGCTGTAGGAGAGGTGGATGTGACCTGTGTGCTGCACTGCTGTAGGAGAGGTAGATGTGACCTGTGACCTGCGTGCTGCACTGCTGCAGGAGAGGTGGATGTGACCTGTGTGCTGCACTGCTGTAGGAGAGGTGGATGTGACCTGTGTGCTGCACTGCTGTAGGAGAGGTAGATGTGACCTGTGACCTGCATGCTGCACTGCTGCAGGAGAGGTGGATGTGACCTGTGTGCTGCACTGCTGTAGGAGAGGTAGATGTGACCTGTGTGCTGCACTGCTGTAGAAGAGGTAGATGTGACCTGTGTGCTGCACTGCTGTAGGAGAGGTAGATGTGACCTGTGACCTGCATGCTGCACTGCTGCAGGAGAGGTAGATGTGACCTGTGTGCTGCACTGCTGTAGGAGAGGTAGATGTGACCTGCGTGCTGCACTGCTGTAGGAGAGGTAGCAGAGGTGCAGGCACAGGGCGTGGTGGGATGGCATCATCTACCACAGCTGAACATCTATTTGACTTCAACACTGAGGAGTAATGATGACGATGACCAATAATGCTGTGGTCACTTTCAGCTCACACGAGAACACAATATGCCGTCACGCCCTAGCAAAAATAAATAGTACAAGTGTTTGTGTTTGTGTGCGTGTGCGCGTGTGTGTGTGTGTGTGTGTGTGTGTGTGTGTGCTAGTGGGAGTCGCCTTACTGCAAACTTGATAAAATGGCGCTTGGCATAATGGCTTCCACAGAAATGAGTGTATAAAATGAATAAAAGAGGAGAGGATGCACCCCTGAGATCCAGTGGAGGAAAAGAGAACATTGGACAGGAGCCATTCACTCTCACACGTTGTGACCGCTCAGTTAAAAAGTCCATCAGCCAACAGAAAAATAAGGTGCACTAAGCTCTTTGGCGCCCTCTATGTGTGTGATGTGGACCATATTTAAAAAGGTGCACATGTGTGGGAATTCTGTGCCCCTCACTGCCGACGGCCACGGCCCATTCATGTTATTCAGCACTGTTTTAATATTGTAAATCATATTGCAGAGTATAGTTTCATGGATATTTTTACAGTTCTTAACAGATTAGAATAATCGTGTTGTTTTTCATGTGTTCTACTACCTTGAAGAGAGTGCTTTATGGTGCTTTGCTCCCATGTTCACATACAGTGCGAGTCATATTCAGCTTCAAATCCAAAATTATTCTTTTGCTTTCAAAGAAAAGTATTTATTTTAAAGCATTTTTTGCATGGATAGTTTAAACAACATATTAAAAACATACGCTGATCATAAAAACATACCGCAATAAAGATTTTTTTTATTTAACGTAGTAATGCACAGAATTATTATTTTTGTACATTATCTTTCTGCATCTTTGTCACTAAGCGCTCATTGCTGTGGTGTTTCTGAACTTCCTGAGCGAGGCCAAGGCAATGCCTTGTATTCTGTCCTGAAATCTTAATGTTTTGAGTGAGGAGTATTCCATATCTATATAGTAGGGCTGTGAATCTTCACTGGCCTCACAATTCGATTACGATTCAGAGGGCTACGATTCGATTACGATTATCGATGCATCTTGATGCATCTTAAATCGATGCATCACTTTTTTTGGGGCCGGTGTGCAGATGCACAGCAGGGCCCTTACATTCCACTCTGTCGCCCAGACCATTTGAGCACGGATTCAGGGCAACATCGGCGGTGAAATGTCTTTCCGCTTTCCAGTCCGGTAGGTGGCGGTAATGCACCTCTGGCTAATATTGTGGCTAGCTCGTTCAGAGTTCCACAAGAGCCGGTCGTCGGACATTTCACCGTCTGGTGCCTCTCTCGGTCCGACTAGGAATTTATTGATTCGATTTTTGAGGAGTTGACATGTATCGTCTTTTTTGTCTTTGTAAAGCAGCTGTGAATGTGAATAATCGTTTGCTCCTCGGACTACGACTGTCCCGGCGAGTCGACGTAATCGATGACGTCGACGCACGCTACGTGCCTCGACGTGCCCCAATCGTCACAAAACTAAAATAGTGTAGCTCATGTTAGCGGCTAACTGTTACTTGTCGTTACTTTACATGGCAGTAAAATGCCACTGAATGACCAAATTGATTTAACTTTTAACCATTTCGATTTCCACTTTCCATACGGACCGCCAGCATTGGTTAGTTGTTAACGTCGTGACAATTTATAACGTTTATAACGTACTCCGACTGGTTTGCGGTGTTGCGCAATAGCTCCAACCCCTGGCTGTATTCAGACTGATAGTATAAACCGGAAGCTGGAGCACGTTATAAACATTATAAATATAGTCACGTTATAAACTAACCAATGCTGGCGGTCCGTATGGAAAGTGGAAATCGCGATGGTTAAAAGTTAAATCAATTTGGTCATTCGGTGGCGTTTTACTGCCATGTAAAGTAACGACAAGTAACAGTTAGCCGCTAAGTGCGTTAACATATTAGCCACATTACCCATCAGCGGAGCGTCATTTGACGTCAGCACACTCTTCCAAACAGGTCGCGTCAGCGTTGCCAGACGTACGATAATTATCGTATTTGTACGATAATTTCGACCTATGTACGATGTACGATCAATAATCCCAAAATCCCCCAAATGTACGATAATTTCATCATTTTGTGACACTTAGACGAATCCTACGTCTATCACTCTATCTGTTTATACAATCATCTCTTCAAACAACATATTTGCAGCCAATATGTGCAGGGTGTTTTGTTGTTGTTGCAACACAGGCTGAGATCACAGTGTTGAAAAATCATGCCAAGTCCAAAAAGTACCCTGTGATCAGCCGCAGCTCCCCCGACATAGGCGAGGGGGCGTACGATAATTTCACTCCAACAACGATAATTTTGACCCTCTGGTACGATAATTCAACATTTGCCATCTGGCAACACTGGGTCGCGTGCCTCATTCCAGTCGATTCCACGATTTCAGACGGACAAGCCCGTCTTTATTGTCACACGATTACACATCAACAGATGCACGGACGGCCACAAACACACACATGCTTCCAGTGGGCATTCCCATCCTTTCACATGGACCCATGTTGGGTGTGGATGCTACTAACAGTCTTGTGTCTGGATGATGTGTGTAAAAACAAAAGAAAAAAAAATCGATTTTTGACACTTGTGAATCGATGCAGAATCCACGTTGATTTTCAACTATTGCCTACATTGCAGAAAAAACACACCTTGATTTAAAAATGAGAATTCGTTTGTCATGGTTTTATTAGGCTACATAATTCCCGACCATACAGGTCTGTGGTGTAACATTAGATTACTTTAGGTAGGAGAGGGTAGGAGAAAATAAAAAGCAAATGTTGATCTTTTCCAACCATTATACGTTTAATAGCACCACAATAGCTCTCTCCACTTCCCTCGTCGGGGGAGAGAGAGAGAGAGACACCCTCTCCCCATCAAGCAGACAGTGACGGAAGCATGTGTCTTTATGTGCGCCAAGGGGAAAATGACGGGCTAAATTGGTGGGATTCGATGTATATATATTTAATAGAAACGAATAGAAAATAGCTGATTAATAAAATGTGTGCTGGTGGAACGAAATTCAACTCCAAATAGAGCAGCATCACTCATCGCCGGCTCTCAGTACGCTGCGCAATTACGCATGCAGTATATGTCCGCAGCGGAGATGCAGGAGAAGAGAGCCCCCAAAAGGAGACGTTTGGGCAGCAGCCCTTTTTCAGCGTGTGAAATGGCAATAATACACAGGTGATTCACAGGTGGGCATGAGCACGTTATTTGATTTCTATGACAGCCTCACATCTCTCTCCCCATCTAGGCTATCTTTTCTCTGTCCCTCTTTCTCTCTCTCACTCTCCCTCTGAGTGAGGAGGAAGCTGCTGACGTGACGCTGTGGTTTTATGGGCATGACCACACCTCCACAATGCTTTTGGGCATAAACACGCCTATACGGAGATGTGCGCCGAGATGACGTGAAGCGCAGCGGGCCGAAACGCCCACAATTAGGGCTTTGCTATTCCAGCGCAAAACGGGCGCTAACCGCCGTCGGGAAGATAGAGCCCTAACCCTTTAATACACAACTGGGGTCAAAAATGACCCCTATTAATTTCCTATGTAATTTCATGCTAGGCTGAAATAAATGTATTTTATCATGTAATATCACATGTATTCAATAAATATATTGTTTTTTCATCACAAATCATTGTTTTAATTTGTTACTATTTTTACTAGTGCTTTTTGCTGGGGGATCCCAGTCAAAAGCAGCCACCCTATATGCAATTTTAACAGACGGAACTATTTATTGAGTTCATGTTTGCATGGGTCCTAATTTAAAGTGTCACATAAGGGGGGTGGTGGAGACTGTCAGTCATTTTGAAGGAGTCAGCCACAGATGCAGCAGACATTTCACAAGTGCTGTTGACAACCATAAATCCTGCTCTTCCTAAGGTACGTTGATGTTTAAAAGGAGGAGTGGACATAATGGACCAAATGGTGCGCAACGACTACACCTGCAAGCGCAGAACCCGGAGATGCCCTATGGCGCTCTGCTACAACGTGCTGGATGTTGCCACCCTCAATTCCTTCACCATATTCACTCCACACCACCCTGACTACATGGGTGGTGTGCCCCACGCACAGCGGCTCTTTATCAAGGAGCTCGTGAAAGAGCTTGTCCTGCCACACATGATCATGAGCCTGGAGAGCACACTCACTCTCTAAAGGCACGTCACAGAGGGTGATGGAAAGATGTGGGGTGAAAAGAGAAGACCACCACCCAGCCACAGGAGAGCCCAAAGAGGAAGAGGTGTGAGATCTGCCCCCATGCCAAGGACAGAAAAGCCACCAGCATCTGGACACTCACACTGTTCCCAGCGTTGTGGAAGAAGTCCCTAATATCGCCTGTGCCTAAAAAGCCTTGTGCCACGGTTAACAACGACTTCCGTCCGGTAGCTCTGACTTCAATCGTCATGAAATGTTTTGAGAAATGTGTTGTGTCACTGCTCAGGAAAGAGGTAGAACCAATACTCGACACATGTCAATTTGCCTACATGCAACAGCGTAGCACAGAGGATGCTATCCTTTGCACATCACACTTTATCTCCAAGCACTTAGAGAACACAAAAGCTTACGCCAGACTTTGATTTGTTGATTTTAGCTCAGCTTTCAATACTGTGAAAACCCATCTGCTTTTAGAGAAACTGGAAAATATGAGTGTTAGTCCCACCCTAATTAAAATATGAGTGTTAGTCCCACCCTAATTAAAATATGAGTGTTAGTCCACCCTAATTAAAATATGAGTGTTAGTCCCACCCTAATTAAAATATGAGTGTTAGTCCACCCTAATTAAAATATGAGTGTTAGTCCCACCCTAATTAAAATATGAGTGTTAGTCCACCCTAATTAAAATATGAGTGTTAGTCCCACCCTAATTAAAATATGAGTGTTAGTCCACCCTAATTAAAATATGAGTGTTAGTCCACCCTAATTAAAATATGAGTGTTAGTCCACCCTAATTAAAATATGAGTGTTAGTCCCACCCTAATTAAAATATGAGTGTTAGTCCACCCTAATTAAAATATGAGTGTTAGTCCCACCCTAATTAAAATATGAGTGTTAGTCCACCCTAATTAAAATATGAGTGTTAGTCCACCCTAATTAAAATATGAGTGTTAGTCCCACCCTAATTAAAATATGAGTGTTAGTCCACCCTAATTAAAATATGAGTGTTAGTCCCACCCTAATTAAAATATGAGTGTTAGTCCACCCTAATTAAAATGGTTCTATTCCTTTTTAACTAATAGACCTCAACAAGGGAAGGTCAACGGGTCATTGTCAGAGACCACATACTGTAACACAGAGACACCACAAGGCTCCACATCTTCACCAATCCTCTTCATACTGTAACACAGAGACACCACAAGGCTCCACATCTTCACCAATCCTCTTCATACTGTTCACCAATGACTGCAGGAAAGTATTCCCCAATAAGCATATTTTATAATGTTCAGATGATACAGTGATCCTGAGCCTCCTTCACAAAGACACAGATCCCTCCGTGTACCACAAGGAGATAGACACATTTGTCACATGGTGCGACACCAACCAGCTCATTTTAAACACCACCAAAACACAGGAAATAATCTTTGACCCAAGGCAAGTAACCAGCCATGAGCCAGTGGTCATCGAAAATCAGGTAATAATCCAGGTGTCCTCATATAAATATGTAGGCGACGTGCACATTGACAACCTTCTCTGCTGGAAAACACATATTGACAAACTGTGCAACAAACTTTTTCAGCCAGATCATGCTGTTCTACCGAGGGAGCGACCCTAGAGAGCGTGATCAGATTCAGACTAACAGCATGGTTTGGCAACCTTACTGTTCAACTGAAAAGCAGGCTGGCCAGCATGCACAAGGCGGCCATGTAAATAATAGGTAAGAAAGAGTATGAGCCAATAGAAAGACTCTATGAGCAGCCAGTAATCAAACAAGCTAAACAAATCACTGCAGACCCAAAACATTCCCTCTTCTCTGAATATGAATCTCTGCCATCAGGCAGGAGATTCACAAACCACTTGAAGCTCTCTTTTGTCCCGGCCTCCATCAAGTTGCTGAACACCAAACCCTGAGCCTCCATGTTGTCATTGTAATTGTCACAGTAGGTGGTGGTGATGTTTGTTTACGGTATTCTTTATTTTCTGTCTGTTGAAGCCCTACACAGCCTACTATGTTAATGCTTCCTTGTATTGTCTGTATTGTTATCTACGAAGCAACAGTGTATATGCCCATGACAAATTCCCATAACATAACATAACATAACATAACATAACATAACATAACATAACATAACATAACATAACATACTGTATGTTCCCAGTGCACCAGGCCTGTCTGCAATGAAGACAACATGAAGTTTTCCTTTGTGTCCCATACGCACTGAAGTGATTTTGAAGTGATTTTGTTCACATTTTTTGTCACATTCACCACTATTCAATATTACACTACATTACATTGCAGGTACACTATAGTTCAATTTTAGTGTTATCGGTTATAGATTATGTGTGTAAACTATGTTATGTGTGACAATGTGACAAATGAAAATATTTGAAATATGAAATAAT
The DNA here is from genome assembly GCF_964638095.1 of Poromitra crassiceps. Taxonomy (NCBI): domain Eukaryota; kingdom Metazoa; phylum Chordata; class Actinopteri; order Beryciformes; family Melamphaidae; genus Poromitra; species Poromitra crassiceps. The sequence goes on from NW_028152200.1 coordinate 313,000, forward strand.
GTTTGGTCCAAATCATTGCTAAAATATTTATTTGAACAACATTATTATTACAGTCTGTCATTGGCTTGTTTTTAATCATACTTGCCTAAGTCGTTTTTTGAGCCATACTTGCCTACATAAGTCGTTGTTGAGCCATGTGTGGAAACTTGATGTAGTACACAAACTTGTTTTTTTTCATAATGTAACAAAGTAAACATGTAAATAATGATTTGTTGTAATGAAAAACATGATATTTAATGAATACTTGGGACATTATTGATTAAATAAATAGTTTTCAAACTATATAGCAAAGAAACCCTCAATCATGCATGAAACTACATAGGAAATGAAGCCTTGGACGGCATCACAGTACCTGTCCATACACCTTGGGCATGGCTGAATCAGCGGTGTGTCGGCGGTGTTTGTGCCTCTGCAGCCCGTCTCCAGCAGCCCTGCCCGGGGCCAGCCTTCCAGACGATGCCTCCTCCTGTGCGGTGACCGTGAAGAAGCCTCTGTTCTGGGGTAGGATGTCACGCTGACCCGGGGGAAGGCGCAGGCTGTTGGCCGTGGCTCCAGCACACACACACACACACACACACACACACACACACACACACACACACACACACACACACACACACACACACACACACACACACACACACACACACACACACACACACACACACACACACACACACACACACACACACACACACACACACACACACACACACAGAGAGGACAGCATCTTGTGTGTCTTGTCTGTCGCCATGTTTGTTTATGTTTGGCTCAAGGAGGGAGGAGGTAACCTCGCGTCACCAGGCTCTTCTCAGGGAGGAGGAGGGAACGCGGAAAAGGGAAAAGCGCCTTCTAGCGCCCGTGACGTGATGATGCACCTGTTGCTGCGTTCAAGTCCGATGAGAAAGTCAGGAAAGACTAGCTTCCCACTGAAAATACTGTTCTGTTCACCCTATGTGTTCACCTCAGCTTTCAGCAGAGATGAGATGGGAAAATTACACACATTATTTATTTATGTAGAAATACAGTTAAAGTAAAAAAGTACTGGCTCTGAAATGTAATAAAGTATCAAAGTAAGAAAACAAACACTGATACAACCTGAAGTCACCCTATATAACAGGATTCCCATACACACAGCCTTGCTTTGTCAACTGCAGCCTATTTGTGGGCTGAGTTTGTACAATTATTGGTTACTGCTATAACTTTGTTGTGTTCAGAAGATCGTGAGTGATGATTGGTTGAGTTATCTAGGTCAGTGGTCAGCCAATCAGAGGTACAGTCATTGGTGGGCTCCATAACGCATCACTGTTGCACCTGCAGCGCGGAAAATTCAAACGGACAAACCGGACGCGGACCATCAACGGTAGGCTACATTAAATACAAAATACCGGTATATCCTTTTCCAACAACAATATAACGTTCTGTTTTCTCACTGTTTGTAGAACAGACAAACTGCTAGAATGTGCAGCAGGCTTCTATTGTTAGCTCAGCTAGTTTAGCTAATGCCAGCTAGACATTAGCTTGTCAGGCAAGCTTAGCCATTCTTAGCTAACGTTAGCTATCAGTGATGCGAGTATACAGGAAAAAACTAGCTAACGTTACCTTATCTGTAAAGGGGAGATCCACAAAAACCAGACACGCTTAGGTAACAGTTTGATTTCTGCTTTGGCGGAGTGATATAGGGAAGCACAACTCAATAATTGGCGTGACTAAAGTAATGAGTGATGCTACTCTAGCATACGCTGCTAGCAGTGATGCTACTAGCAAGCTGAAGATGTGTTTGCAATCAGTGGAGGGTGGACGGGCACGCCGTTAGTTTTGGGCTCTGGCTCTCCAGAGTCGGCCCTCCTCCGACACAGGTGCCATCACTTGCTGTCATCAGTGGTCCCCCCTAATTCATCATACATACAGCATCACTCACTACACTCATTTCAGTGGTTTCTGCCTTTATTTATTCTGCCACGGATGCTTTTAGTTTTGGAGTACCATGGGTTCAAGTTACATTGTGATTCTGTGGTACAAACTTATCATTCACAGCCGTTACAACAACATAATCTTAATCATAATCTTATTTCAGCTTAATTTATCGTATTTCTTTCTAGTCAATCACAGTAAAGATGGCTATCGCACACACACACTTTGCCCTCAGTTGGCTGCATGTATGTTTAATGTTAGATGATTGGAGTGAGCCAGACTGTGCAGTGTTCTAACTCTTCATTTGCTGTTAGGTAACACAACATGTCATTATACGGGAAGTTGGTGGTGATCAGGAGGAGCGGAGGAGATGGATGTGAATTCCCTCTTACTGCAACATGTTTCATTGGAAGGTGAGTGAGATTAATGCAATACACTTTGAGAATTTAGCCTGGATGTCACCATGCACTCACCATTGTGATGTTTTCATTTTATTTTGGGTTTATCAGGGATGTAAACTTCATCTTTTTTCATTCCATAGGGCACTTAAGTGAATGATTTTGTGTCTGCCCTGGTATCTGTCACCTTTTTTACTATGCATATCCATTACTTTGCACCCCTGGTTTATAGCCACCTTGATTTTAAACTAATTTTAAAGTTTGGAGGTGGGCTTCTAGTTGCTGACGTCACAGTCAGGAGCTGGAGCAGACGTAACGTGACGCTGCTACTGTACTCCGATATTCTCATACAGCAGTCAGGGTCACACAGCGTTCAATTCATCAATGAGTGGGAAACGCTGTTAAAAAAGCTCTCCTACCCGTATCCGACGTCCGATTGCAGATCCGAAGATATGATAAGTCATCCTACTGAAGCCAGTAATTTGACCGGCGCTGTTAAAATGATACAGCTGCGTGAAACAACCGTTTAGAAGCAGTCTTTGCACAGCCTGTGCCGTATTGAGGACAGGAGAAGCTTCCTAGTGCCGACAGGAACCTTGGGAGTTTGAGTATTTCATGACATGTTTTGCTTCTCAGGTGCGCTGGATTTGTGTTGATCACTGACAGCCGCCGTCTCCGTGTGACTGCATGTGTTGTTTGCTCGCCGTGTGCAAGCGGTGCACCATGATAGTGAGATCAAACACACCCTGCTGTAAATTCAGCGCAGGCTGTGGAAAGACTGCTTCTAAACGGTTGTTTCACGTTTCACGCAGCACGCAGCAGTATCATTTTAACAGCGCTGGTCAAATTACTGGCTTCATCATGTCTTCGGTTCTGCAATCGGACGTCTGATACGGGTACGAGAGCGTTTTGAACAGCGTCTCCCACTCATTGACGAATCGAACGCTGTGTGACCCTGACTGCTGTACGAGAATATCAGAGTACAGTAGCAGGGTCACGTTATGGGGCTAGAGCAGACGCCGACGTGCACTGTCAATGAAGAAGTCACTACTCTTTTGACAAAAACATCTGAAACACATTTTGTTCCTGTTCTTACACACAGTACCAACATAAATCAGATGGCATAGAATTACAGTACTGTTTCTCTGGTTGTAGAAAATGATCTTGGCTGAGTTTCCCAACAAAGAAGCTTCTTAAGAGTTAAGAAGCTTCTTAAGGAGTTAAGAAGCTTCTTAAGGAGTTAAGAAGGCTCCAAAGAAGTGTTTCCCAAACGCCTTCTTAACAGAAGAGAAAAATTAAAAAAATAGAAGGCTCTTAAGAAGCATCTTAACTGGAGCTGTCCACCATCTCGATGTGAGAGGTCCTCTGCGGCCCATTAGATGGCACTCTGAGCCCACCAGTGGGCCACGACTCAGTGGTTGAGAAACACTGTTGTAGAATAACCTAATCATGGTCCCCTTAAACTTTATTAAACATTATTTATTTCAGACATGGACTGCAGTTCAAATTGCTTTATATACACAGCATACAACAAAACAGAGAAACACTACAGAATTTAAGCGACCTTGGGTTCTGTGAAAGGTGCTATATAAATCCACAACATTATAAAAGGAATCCATTCTGATTAGAGGAATATAGCCTACGGTAAAACATTTAAAACACAAGTAACCATACATAGAGGGGAGATTTTCAAGTGTTCCCCAATTTTAAACACTAAAGGGTACATGAAAGAAAGGAAAAAGGGAAAAACACAAGAGGAACAGTGGACACAAGTATCTCCTTTTGCCTGACGCGGCTGGATCTGCCAGTGTTTTGTCATTAAGAAGGTGTCAAGAATGCCCCAGACCCTTCTTACAAAACCTTCTTAACGAAAGATCATCTTAGCGCTAAGAAGCTTTTGGGAAACGCAGCCTTCTTAACGGAAGATAATTGGAAGATAATTTTAGGCTAAGAAGCAATCGGGAAACACGTTGGCTTCGTTGGCTTCTTACGGGAGCCTTAAGAAGGGTCAAAGAAGCTTCTTAGCGCTAAGAAGCTTTTGGGAAACGCATGCCTTCGTAAAGAAGCAATTGGGAAACGCGTTTGCTTTTTAAGGGGGCCTTAAGAAGGGTTAAATTAGCTTCTTAGCGCAAAGAAGCTTTTGGGAAATCCAGCCCTTGTCTTTTGATCAGATGTGATGAACAAGTCTTCTAAGTTTGTTTGTTGAACTGACAACTTGCTTCTCTCTGATCTCATAGGACACCTGATTGTGATATTTGCCTTCACAATCCTCAAGTCTCCATGGAGCATTGCAGAATTGAACTCAATGAAAATAAAGAGGTAACTACATATTGAACACTCACTGACATGAACCTGCCACAGGAGACATGTTTAAAGGATAATACCGGCTGTGTTCTTCCTGGTTCTGTCTGCACATGCACCAACTGATTTCACCAAGTAACAGTTGTTCCTGGACCAACATTTCTTCCTAGTATGGACCGGGAAAACCCCGCCCCAAACTAATTTCATTGGTCGCCACAATTGCTTCTTCCTGAAAACATGTGGCAAGTAAAAAAGATGTGGTTTAAGATTAGGGTTTTCTTATCCAACCAGACCCAAACCCTAACCACATTGTTGTACTTGCCTAAACCTAATGTTTTATACAAATGTGTGTGGTTCGACCGGGAGCCGAACCCCAGTTCTCAGATTAGATTATCCATTTAGCCATAGGACCGAGCTCGCTGACAGCTGCACTTTTTCCACACCCTAACCCTAATCTTAACCACATTTTTTCCTTGACGCACGTTTTAAGGAGTAATTGTGGCGACCAATCAAATGAGCTTGGGGCGGGGTTTCCCCAGCCCATACTAGGAAGAAATGTTGGTCCAGGAACAACTGTTACTTGGTGAAATCAGATCATGCGCCTGCACACATTCGGCACAGTTAAAGGGATAGTTGTGATTTTTTGGGGGATGTGGGGTTTTATGAGTTAGTCAGTGGCCTACCCAGTACCCGCAGTAGAATGCACCCAGCGCACTCCCAGTTAGGAACAGCAGAGTAGCTCTGACAGGGAAACAGCTCTCTACTTCTCAGGAGGTAGAGCGGGTCGTCCACTAATCGCTTTGGATAAAAGAGGTCGGTGGTTCGATTCCCGCCTCCACCAGTCTGCATGTCGAAGTGTCCTTGGGCAAGATACTGAACCCCACATTGCTCCTGATGGTGTGCCAGCACCCTGCGTGCCGTGGTAGCCTGCCACCATCGGTGTGTGAATGGGTGAATGTACCTACTGATTGTAAAGCGCTTTGGATAAAAGCGCTATATAATTGCAGGCCATTTACCATTCTGTGAACAGGGTAAAATAATGTATATTGATAAGAAGTGACACTCAATTGATCTCTCCATTGCAACATCAGCGCGCAGCAGCAGAGCTACGCTTCCGCCATCTTGGCCCCTAAGGAGACTAGTTAAACCTGTCTTTCTATGGTAAAAACAGCATCCAGTAAAACGTCCCGCATACAAAAGTATCTCTGCCAGTTGAACAATGAAGACATTTAATAAATATGCATCTTATTCTAACTACTTACTTATTTGTTCAATCTATGAAAGAATCAAAGCAGAAACATGTAGCCTACATGTTTGTAAACATTCATTCTGAATTTCATTTATTGAATAACAAATACACCACTTTGAAATCATTGGTTCAGGTTTACAAATTCAATTTACTGATTTATTTATTTATTTTTTAAAGAAAACATACATTTATTGATGAAAGTCTGGCACCAAATGTCCTTATATAAAGCTGCATTACAGTTGCTGTAAAAATTCACTCACTACAACACTATAGCCAGACCTTTTCTAGAATCCAAAAAAACAAAAATATCAATGTAGAATTTGCAATCATGTATAAATCTACCCATAAGAAACTTCAAGTAAATGTAAATTAATGTAAAAATGTAGCGGCTATAGGCCTGGGGAGACTGAACCTGGATAGAAAAGTTTTGTGATTCTAATTTGAGATTATAAATCTTCCACGTGATGTCAATGTTTGAAGCTATTGGTTCTAGTTCAGTGGTTCTCAAACTTTTTTGGGCTTCAGTATACCCTTTCCCTGATTTCTGAATCCAACTAACCCGTTTACTCAACTGCAACATCCATCATATGCTATAGTTTTCTAAGCACAACAGGGTTTTCCTCAATTCAGAAGAAGCCATGCCGTTCATTTTTGCAGTGTGAAAAACAAATTCCACAGCTAGATCTGTCATAGCAAATGTGAGACATTAATTTATTTAAATGTATTATTATTATTTTGTAAAATTTCTGTTTTATTGTTATTTCATTTTGACAGAGTTGAGACTTTTCATATCAGTGCTGCATTGGTGCTAGCTCTGACAACACAATGCATTTTAAACATTAAGTTACTTTGAAGCTAGCTCTGACAACACAATGCATTTTAAACATTAAGTTACATTGAAGCTAGCTCTGACAACACTATGTATCTTAAACATGAAAAGTGGTAAATCTACTTGCATAGGGCATGCATTGCAAAATGAATAAATAGACTTTAACTCTAAACCACACCGGTATTCTCCTTTTTCAAGCTAAATGAACACAGCATATTGTGTATTTGAGATAACTTGTTTCATTTCTGTTTCCCCCCCAGGTCATTCTAACGAATTTGAGCACAGAGCATCCAACCGGTGTCAACGGAGAGGATTTGGAGCAGTCTGAATGTTTGAAGCATGGAGATGTGATCACTGTCATCTATCGTTCTTTCAGGTTAGTTTTGCTCAATGGGTACAAACAGAAGTTTCAGAGTCCCTCTCACCATTGACATCAATTCTCTTCACCACAAAGTGACTTGACTCACATCAGTTTTGCCTTCTCAATAGTAATATGTTCCTGAACTGCCTGTACTTTTGGAAGTTGGAAATGTTACACCCCATTTATACACAATATGACTGGGATAGCTGGCTGGGGACATGGTCAGGGTGGGGTACATCCTCCCGTTCTCCCCATTCACCATAGTTAGCATTTAGCTGCTAGCCCAGCCCAGGCAAACTGGTGATTCAACCACCGCAGTAAATGCACATCTGAACGGATATCTATGTACCTGCTCTAGATTCCCCAATCCTGTAGTGTAGAGCTGCAGCACCGTCCTTTGGTGAGTCAGCCCATTGAGATAGACGGGGTGCACCAGGTGCACTCGTGCACCAGCCGTAGTAACATTTTGTGGGCGTTCCCACACAGACCGACTCTATCTATAGTGAAGGAGTCACTGAAGTACAGTGTTTCTCATACATTGACACATTCATGGCGCAGTGCCAAAATGCACCAATGAGTGCCACATCATTTCCCCCTCGCAAAACTCCACATTGGCACATCGGAGTGATTGAGTGATATCAGGGCCAATCAGAGGCAGAGTAGAACGGGTTAGATGTCGTTTTCAAGACATTTGATTGATTAAATGCATCGTCATTCATTGAGATGCACGTGGGGGAGGCGGCCGCATCTACTCGGAAAGTCTGCAACCAGGAAATCACATCACAGCGAGAGGAGTGTCTGCTCTCATACACCTCGGCGCGTCGACAGCGGTCGTCAGACTGCTTTGACAACACAGCTTGGGAGTCTGGGGAGCAGGGCTGCGTGTATAATAGGGATGTTCATTTTGAACAATTTCCATAATCGAAAATCGGGAAAATGAGCGATCGATTATCGATAGCGTAATAATATATATATATATATATATATATATATATATATATATATATAAATTTTTTTACTCTGGTCTGGTAATAACGTTGCGCGTTCTCGGCCAGCTATAATGGCGATGCTGCTGTGTAGTAAGAATATCAGACACTAGCACTGTGGCCAGGTAAACAAACATGTTACATGTCAGGTTACATGATCCGCATGCATGTGTTGTGGTGTTCGTGTGACAATAAAAGACGGGGCTTGTCCCGTTACGAGAGAGTTATTTTTTTTTTTTTGTAAGGCAATCGACGTCTTCCGGCTTAGCTGACAGCACAAGAGTCAAATCAACAGGCCTGAGCCTCACTAAGGTCCGCAGACCGCTGGGTGCGTTTGTTTATGTCCCCGGCGCATGCCGGTGTGAATTCCCCATGTTTAAAACAGTTTTGTTGGCACAAAGGCCCGTGCCCAGCCAGAAAACTAGAGACTATATGAAGCTCCACCTCACGTTAGTCGGCTGTGCAATGGAGTGGGGCGAGGAGGAACGAATTCCACCCAAACCTAGTCCTAGTAAAAAAAAATAATAATAATCGATCAAAATTCCACATGATCGAATCAATTCCTTAACGATCAATTATCGATTTTCGATAATTGATGAACATCCCTAGTGTGTAACCAGGTTAAACATCGCTATCAGCCAGACACTGTTCGTTACACATCAAAGCAAGTCTGCCTAATGCTCGCTTTGACTGCCTGACCCACGGGTGATGCAACTACCTCATGCATTGCACTGAGCATTTTAAAGTATTTTAACTTTTAACAACCATACCACACTCACTGTAAAGATCTGAGCAGCCCTTCACCAAATATGAAACGTTCTCTCTTTTAGAAGACTGGAGTGAACATGCAATGATGCGATCTAAATAGAGAGCCAAAGTCACTCCCTCTTCAGGCCTATACGAACCAAGGGATTTCATCCGCCATTCATTTTCCCCATCTACATTTCGTAAAATTCTTGTAAAAAAATGTTTTACTTGGTCAAACCAAGCAATTCAGCTATATTTAGAATCAGAGACCATAAAACATTTCACTCTGGTCAAAAATAAAAATGATACATTTTATTTATTTTTTGGTCTAAATGAAACGTTATTCTGTTCTCTTCTCCATCGTGCAAAATATGGAGAAACATACATTTGCCTGCCACCCACCACAACAGCTCAAAATCCTGTGGGAAACACTGAAGTAGCATTCACAGTAGCAGCAAGCATGATTTCTGTTGCCTCCCATGAAATCGTTGTCTCTGCCTTAAATGCAGTGGAGGACATTAAAAAAAATGTGGGGGCAACTCTTGTCCCCCACTGTCGAAAGAAATGGGGTGTCAGAGGTGGACATTAAAAGCATTTCATGAAAATAAAAGTATCAAAATCTTGAGGGCAATTTTACACCTGCCATGTTTGGTTTTGTCCATAATTCCACCTCTCCAGCTATTTGCCTGCTTTGCACAGTGCACACACAATCAGATAAGATCACAATGTGGACTGCATCCAGACACGAAGAACACATCTAAATACCAGGTGTAAATGCAAAGCAAGTGATCGGATAATATGCCATATCATTATCCCAATAGCGTATCCAGATACAGAACACATTTGAACACTTAAAGGAGAATTTCGGTTTTTTACACCACGGTCCTCATTTCCAGCTTAAAATATGATGTTTTCTACCCACAAATACTTTTGGGTTCATTCCGATCCCCACAGAAGATTTGTCGCACAGAGTACACTCCTCAAACACTCCTCAAACACTCAAACAGGCTGGAACGGGAGCCTGCAGGGCATGCTGCACGGACTCTTTAAATGACACTTTTTCGGTCACATCGCGGTTCATTCTGGTTGTAAATATAATTATTTAGCTAATAGCTAGAAGCTAAGCTAACAACAACAAAAGAGTCGGCTCCGATCTGCCCCGGATGGGGTTGCAGTGCTCATCTCCTTCTTCTGTGGTTTCTCTGAGAAGAGAAACCACAGAAGAAGATGAGCACTGTAAACCCATCCGGGACAGATCAACGTTGACTGTTGTGTTGCTGTTAGCTTAGCTTCTAGCTATTAGCTAAATAATTATATTTACAACCAGAATGAACCGCGATGTGACCGAAAAAGTGTCATTTAAAGAGTCCGTGCAGCATGCCCTGCAGGCTCCCGTTCCAGCCTGTTTGAGTGTTTGAGGAGTGTACTCGGTGCGACAAATCTTCTGTGGGGATCGGAATGAACCCAAAAGTATTTGTGGGTAGAAAACATCATATTTTAAGCTGGAAATGAGGACCGTGGTGTAAAAAACCGAAATTCTCCTTTAAGGTCCTTACACATCGGGAGCGTTTGTTTCGTGCGATTAATTCGCACGTCAATAATATTTTCCGAACCTATATCAGTCAATGCAACCGTGCATACCAACGGCGAAGTTTTGCTGAGCGTTATTGCGGTGTTTATTTTTTCGAACGTGTACACATCTGTGGCTGTGATTGACAGGTGGGTCAAAACTCGCATCGCAATTTCGTGCGGTATATTCGCATCGCTCTTGATGTGTAAGGACCTTAAATGTGAATGAGACCATTAACATTTTGTTATTCATTGCCATTTCAGGTTTGAGGGCCCTCCAGCACCCACACCAAAGAAGACGCCTTCAGTAGCCGGCAAAACTGAGACATTCAAAGTAATTCATTTGTTATTATCAATCGATCTATAAAGCATTGTGTACTGCTCTGCACCTTGGATATGCCCTACAACCCTGATCAATCAGATTGTGTATACTGTACATGTGCATCATTAGTGTGTGCTAATCACAATGTGCTGACACCTAGGTTCTGCAAGATCAAGTGAGCGACACCACTGCTGCTGAGGTGGGAGAAAAGAGGATATCTGAAGTGTCCACAGGTGAGTCTATTTGTGATTGGTGGGGGGGGGGGGGGTTTGTTTTCTGTCAGTGGTTAGACTGGTAAGACTAAAAAATATAATCAGAATCAGAATTATTTTATTTGCCAAGATATCTAGGCTACCCGTCTCTGTTTTTGTTGTGGAGTTCAGTTGTATTAAAATGACTGTCTTTGATCTAAAATAAATATTTTGTTCTTGCTTGTTTCTAGACCATTTGGAAGATGGAACAATGCAACGATGCAACAATGACAACATCCAGCACTGCCTGGAGGAAAACATTGAGGTGGAGACTCTACAGAAGGCTTCTGTCAGCCTGCCTCAAACGCCAGCCTCAAGGGTCTGCACACCCAAACCTGGGTCAGTCAGGAAAGTCGCTGGAAAGCCAGATGCTTCCAAAATGGAGCCCCTGCGAAGGACGTCACCAAGGAGCATAGAGAAGAATCTCAAAACCCAGGATGTACTTTGTGAACCGGTTGTTGCTCCTTTCAGAAATGGTAAACCGCACACATTTTAATCTTTGTATTTTCACACACAATGTTAAGTGAGTTAACTAAATTAGTTTGTGCATTACACTTACGTATCCCAGCATGTTTGTTTAAAAGGCTTTTGCAGTGTTCAATAGCTCTTTTCCAACCTAGCATTTGAAATGCTATTGCTTTATAATGCATCTTATGTCTTATTTAGTCTTAAATGGTATTGCAGTGTATTGATGTACAATAATCATCTTTTCAATTCTTCAGAAAAATGTGAGACAGCTAAAAAACGTAAGAGAAGTGGAGAACGTGGAGAACTTGAAGCAAGTCCGCGACTGAAGAAGCGGGTTTCATTTGGAGTTCACCTGATCCCAGAGTTGCCTCCTGACTCTCCCGCTCCACCACGAAGCCTGCGCCTCAGACCAGCTTCTGCCATTGGCCTGATAAAGGTAAGATTATGAAGGGGCATTGTTGGGTTTTACCTCCCACATTGTAATTTTAGTGCAGCCTTTATTTATTTATTTATGTATGTATTTATTTATGTATTTATTTATTTATTTATTTATTTATTTATTTAATGGATTTTGATCTCCATAGGAATTCAAACTTGAGCATCCAGCCCTTGCCAGCACAAAGGTGAAAAGTCCAGCAAAAGCAACGACACCATCACCTAAGAAGTCCCCAAAAGCTAGGAGGACCCCTTCTCTCAAGACTCCATCACCTGGGAAGATGCCAAAAGGTACACAGTAGAGATGCTCGGATGAGCTTTTATACCACCCTAATCCGTGTGTATGCATGAACCGTCCGCCCGCCATAAATCCGCGCAAATTATTTCGTACTATTTATAGATCCACGCCCGCCATGCACCCGACATTTCACAATGCTATAAATGAGCGATTTGGGTAGATGAACTTACTGTTTCTGCTGCCGTCGGTGCGATCGCTGCAGTCCACTCCAAATAAACTTCCATCCATGCTGTATTATAATCCAGTCCAGCACTTGTCCATGTAGCATACGAGGCTAACTAACGCTATAGCTTTAAGTTTAGATCAAGACTGGATTGACCTGTATGGGAAAATAATACAAGTGCGTCGCGTCTTCTCTTCCAACGTGTCTGTTTTTGAATTGGACAGGTCGTAGACCTATGATTTGTAATTTTGACCTGCATTGTGAGGTGTAGCCTACGTTTGTGCATCGGTGTGGATGAATGTGTGTTGACTGTTTTGTGGATGTGTGGTCATTTTGTGGATGTCTAGCCAGGTTCTTCACCAATTTGTGTTTGTCATGTGTATTGTTGTGTTTTATGCTTTTCAGACGTGTCTGTGGTGGAACCAAAGACAAATTTCCACTTGTGGACAATAACGTTTTCGTAATCGTAATCTTCAGTGGAGAATCCTGTTTGATGTTGGTCGTTCTGGTGACATCATTGACCATAATAAGGAGTAAAATCAGTCATATCCCTATCGAACGTTGACACATGGCTATTTGTTTGCTTTGGGTCCTTCGGGGGTACTTGCTTTCTAACTAGGCTATATAGGTGGTTAACATGTGCCTGATGAAAAATAAAGCTTAAAATACATTCATAGACTAGATCACATAATTAATATTAATGTTCATCATTAATGATACATCATTTCACCCGCCCGCAACCCATCCGCTATTAACACATTCACTGCCAGCCGTTTTTTCAATACTGTAGGTAGGTTCTGCCAAGGTTTTTTTTTGAGGATTCTGGCTCATCTTTCAAGAGCCGAGGATTATTTTCTGCTAAGATTTTGTGAACACAAATGATCTCAAAAGAACTAATAGAATGTGTGCTTTCTCTGTCTAAAAGAGTTAGTTTGTAGAGTTAGTAGTTATGTAGGCATTAGCAGTAGAATACAGCATGGTTTCAGCGTCTGAAACCATGCTTTTTGTGAAATTCGATAGAACAGTCACTTTAACCATTTATTTTTGGCGTAAGACGTCAGACATCTAAACAATAGTTTTGAACAGTAATTTCCTCCATAGCAGCAGGAAACCCCCCTCTCCTTCAAACTCCTCCCTCCGTGGGTGTGTCTCTAGTGGCTTTGCAGCGTTTGTCACAAGCGAGGCTCTGCCTGTCTGTGCTGCCTGGCTGCTGGCGGCTGCTCTTTGGGCGAGTCTGCATGAGTCGTTTCGGTTGTGAGCTCAGCTGCAATGAAGCTGCGTGCGATGGTGGGCTTTCTGCCGGTGTTTCAAAGTGTGTTGCACGCATAATCTATTGTGCAAATTTGCAATCCCCCACCGCCAGCTCCCAGCGCGATAATGCGCGAAAGCGAAAGCGTTTTCGCCAATCCATTTTACAGTATGAGAGAATGGTTTCCTCGCGCGTTCCCCTGCAGTTTTGGCTCAGCTTTTTCTAGTCTGGAGTGACTGTCGCCACTTAGTGCGTCGGTGGAATGGTTTGTACACCTTCGGTGGCTCCAATATTTTTATAGGAGACGTATAGATCCACGTCCCACCGTCAATTTTTTTTTTTTTTTTTTTTTTTTTTTAAGACGAGATATCTCGTCATTGGCAGTCAACCGTTGGATTTTGTAAGACGAGATATCTCGTCAATGGCAGTGAACGTGTTAATCAGAATGTTTATTTTTATGATCCACCCCGCCTGCGGGGCGGGATATCCGCGGTCAGCGCGGTTATAACTGCAGCCCGCGCATCTCTAGTACACAGCCTATAAAGCACACAGTGTCAGTGTTGTTCATTTAAAGAACTAACATTAGCCTACTCGGTAAAGGCTGAATGTTGTCCTCCCTCCAAAACCTTAGAAATGTTTAAAAATGTTCCCATTGGAAAAATTGGCAATGCTGTAAAACGCTTGTAATTTTATATTTTGGACATACTTTATATCCAATTCAGTTATGAGAGAAAATCCTGACGGTTAGCTGAAGTCAGTCCTGCTGTCAGTAGGGTCAAGTTATCCGTGAGTGTCATTGTACTCAACTTCCCCTTCATATCTGAGTGTTGGACATTACATATCTCTGACAATTAAAATGTGAAGCATTTCAAACCTCTCTAGGCTACCCCTCTCTGTTTTTGTTGTGGAGTTCAGTTGTATTAAAATGACTGTCAAGTGGACTTGCCTTTGATCTAAAAAAATAATAATTTGTTCTTGCTTGTTTCTAGATCTCCATTTGAAAGATGGAACAATGCAACAATGCAACAATGACAACATCCAGCGCCCCCTGGAGGAAAACATTGAGGTGGAGTCCAAGAAGGATGGTAGCCTGCTACAAAGCAAGACCACCTCGCCATTCAGTGACCTAGTTCAAATGATGAAACAAATGATCGCTCTACAGAAATGTTCTGTCAGCGTGCCTCAAACGCCAGCCTCAAGGTTCTGCACACGCAAACCCGGGTCAGTCAGGAAAGTCGCTGGAAAGCCTGTCGTTTCAACAGAAGCCAAAAGCACACCTAAAAAGGTGGAAGATGAAGCCTCTTGTGGAATCGCTGCAATTGAGGGCAATGCTGAAGTTGAAAAGAACAGTGTGGTGACTCCGAACTCGGCGAAGAAGCTGAGGAAGTCCATCCAAGTTCCTACTTCTGAGAAGACTGGACTCGTCACAGAAGATAACAAGCCAACTGAACAGCCTGCCGAATCTGAAGCAACTTCAACAGCCCAGAGAAGACTTCATGCAACCGCCCAGAGGTTCACATTGAGTGAGGTGGTTGAGCAAATCTCTGCTGAAAAGCCCCAGACTCTCACCAGGAGGAGCAAGAGAGCCACCCCCATCAAACCTGCTCTTACTAAGGGACAAGAAGAGGTCACTGAGATCCAGCCAGGTGCTTCCAAAACGGAGACCCGACGAAGGACGTCACCAAGGAGCATAGAGAAGAATCTCACAACCCAGGATGTACTTCGTGAACTGGATGTTGCTCCTTTCAAAAATGGTAAACCGCAGGCATTGTAATCTTTGTATTTTCACACACATTTTGAATTCTGTTAAGTGAGTTAACTAAATTAGTCTGTGTATTACTTATCCTAGCATGTTTGTTTAAAAGGCTTTTGCAGTGTTCAATAGCTCTTTTCCAACCTAGCATTTGAAATGCTATTGTTTTAAAATGCATCTTATTTCTAATTTAGTCTTAAATGGTATTGCAGTGTATTGATGTACAATAATCATCTTTTCAATTAATTCTTCAGAAAAATGTGAGACGGCCAAAAAACGTAAGAGGAGTGGAGAACGTGGAGAACTTGAAGCAAGTCCGCGACTGAAGAAGAAGCGGGTTTCATTTGGAGATCGCCTGATCCAACTGAAGAAGAAGAAGCGGGTTTCATTTGGAGTTTACCTGAGCCCAGAGTTGTTTGACAAATGTCTGCCTCCTGACTCTCCATTACACGGAGCCGCTCCACGACGAAGCCTGCGCCTCAGACCAGCATCTGTCATTAACCTGATAGAGGTAAGATTATGAAAGAGCATTGTTGGGTTTTACCTCTCCCATTGTAATTCTAGTGCAGCCTTTATTTATTCATTTATTATTATATATATTATTATTTATATATTTTGATCTCCATAGGAATTCAAACTTGAGCATCCAGCCCTTGCCAGCCCAAAGGTGAAAAGTCCAGCAAAAGCAACGACGCCATCACCTAAGAAGTCCCCAAAAGCTAGGAGGACCCCTTCTCTCAAGACTCCATCACCTGGGAAGATGTCCCCAAAAGGTACACGGCCTATAAAGCACACAGTGTCAGTGTAACTGAACTTTGTGCTCCCAACCTCCAAAACTTTAGAAATGTGTTAAATCTTTCCCATTGGAAAAATTTGCAATGCTGTAAAACGCTTGCAATTTTATATTCTGGACATACTTTATATCCAACTCAGTTATGAGAGAAAATCCTGACTGTCAGCTCAAGTCAGTCCTGCTGTCAGTAGGGTCAAGTTATCTGACACCAACACGAAGGTCGCAGGTTCGCGCCCCCGTGTTACCTCCGGCTTGGTCGGGCGTCCATACAGGCACGATTGGCTGTGTCTGCGGGTGGGAAGCCGGATTGGGGGTATGTGTCCTGGTCGCTGCACTGGCGCCTTCTCTGGTCAGTCGGGGTGCCTGTTCGGGCCAGAAGGGAACTGGTTGGAATAGTGTGATCCTCCCACGTGCTACATCGTGCCGGTGAAGCCCCCCGCTGTCAGGTGAAAAGAAGTGGCTGGAAACTGCGCATGTGTTGATGGAAGCATGGTGCTAGTCTACGGCTCACCCCAGATCAACAAGAGGGTAGAGCAGCGACCGGGGCAGCAGGGGAAAATTGGCCAAGTACAATTGGGGAGAAAATGGGGGGGGGAGGGATCTGAAAAAAGAAAAATACACTGAACAAGATTCCAGCTGCCTGTGTTTCCCAAGCCTGGAAGTGTTGTGGAGATTGTCCATTTCCAGAGACGTTTGGAGATGGAGTGAAAGTTTGTTGAATGTCGTAGCTGTTAAAAATAGTATATGTTTTGCTCATATTAGATATACTTGATACTTGATTGATATTTAATTTGATTTCTGCTAAAATGTGACACTTGGGGGGGGAAACAACATCAACGAAGACTAATGTATATTATCCAAAAAATATCTGAACCCTGACTCAAGTATTTGACAAATCAATTATTAGTTAATGCTCAAATAATAATGTGAAGATATGTTCACTTTTCCACCATCTTATTTCAGAAGTGGAGGCTGATGAAGTTGCCTCTGGTGACCTGTGGGAAGCAACACGTCTGGAAGATACCATTGCCCCTGCAGTTAGGGGGAAAAGAGGAAAGAAAACCGGCCGTGCTCCACCAGCCACTCGCAGAAAAACTGCGAGAGGCAGAAATGCAAAATGTAGAACCAGTGATGTTCAGCTCAGCACATTTTCCCTCATTCGTTCAGCAAAAAAACAAAAACAAGTGGGCCAAATGTACTGGATCCGTTTTTGATCCGAACCTGTTGGTTACATTTTTTTTTTGTCATTTTAGTGTTAAAGGGCTCATTAGGGCTTCTTTCTTTTGATGTTATTTGCAGAAATAATTTACAATAGGCTTCACCTGTAACAGAATTGTGTTGAAATCAGAGCTTGACACAGTATAATAATACTGAATCCCTAACCTGTGTGTGTGTGTGTGTGTGTGTGTGTGTAAAATGAAAACAAAATAAGCATCTTCCAGCATGAAAATTAATTTAGACTTTTTTTGAATATATATATCTGTTGTCAATAGTTTGTCAATATTTTTGTGTTCAGATTCTTGTAAGTAAATGGATTTATTTGTTCAATTAATAATTATTGTCCTCCTTTCTTACACAAATATTTTAGAAGTTGAGTTGAGTATGGTCGTCTCTCAAAACAGATGAGGGGCATTTATTTTTAACCGATGGAATCCCAGATTGGTATTGTAGATAAATAAATGGTTGTACACAACACAATAAAGTAACATGCAGGTATGTAAGGCAGACTTAATAATGTGGATAACAAAATGTACCAGAGAAGAGACGAGTGGATATTGTGAGTGAGACACTGACCATGTTTTAACCGCTGATTTACAATAAAGGCTTTAACTGACGAATATGATAGTGGTATAGTAAAAGCCTGCATTAACTTCCTTACCAGCAGGTTACCACCAGGGTAAGCCAATACTTAATCAAACTAAGTGGTATTTCCCATTAGATGAGATGAGAAACGTAGCTATAATGTAGCTATACTTCCTTTGTTTGAAATACAATGATGATGTGTATTAGACCTGTTGGAACAGAACCCTCTGACATCACTGGACCTAGAAAGCGTGTTTCCTCTTTCTCTGTCCCTCCTGACCATTGACTGTAGGGATGCACCGATATGAAAATTTTGGCCGATGCCGATAACCGATATTAACATTGCTGTTATGGCCGATAACCGATATTTACAGATGTCGATATGATCTGTATAAAACCACATTTTTATGATCATCACATTTTGTACATAATGAAAAACATAACACTGAATTTGAAAAAGTTATGCATTTCTTTATTTGCAAAGCCTTTGGAAAAGCCCATAAATCATAGATTTACTGCATTATTTCATATCAATGTGAAGAATTTGGCTGATAATGATAACCGATATTAACATTGCAACATCTGACTGATACCGATATGACCGATATGTTAAAAAATGACCAACATCGGCCGATACCGATATGATTGCCGATATATCGTGCATCCCTAATTGACTGTATATTACATAATGGACAATACCAGGGTGACGTCACCCACTGGATAATATTGGAGCGACTGACAGTGAACTGAGTGAAGTCACTTTATTTATCCTGTGTGTTTGCAGATTGGTAAAGTAGAAAGTGAACTGTTTTGCTATGAAAACATGTTGCTATCAGAGTAACCAGGAAATGGATTCTTGTACTGTGGGTGTGTGTAATTGAGTGATTTGGTCTTTAAGTGTGCCATGATTGCTATGGGATGGTGCCACAATATATGGAGATAGGCCTACAAGTTCTCATCCAACCAACCTGTTTTCTGCATCATGGAGGTTTGAGGTGGATTTGACCAGCGACACGCTGGTGGACAAATGCTTTGGCTTCACAACTTGCAAAACTAAATTGTGTGGCATCAACTTCACCTTATAATGCACATGTCATTCTCATTGAAAATCACACATTCCTAAGTGGCATAAAAATCCAATATATTATATTATATTGCACATTACATTCTATAATGTGCATATGAAAACAGTTTGACAGTAGTGACACTGGAAGAGCAATTCAAAAGACTCAAACAATGCATCATGCATTGTTATAACAAGACACACATTTGTCTTATCAAAATGAGTTAAGTGAACCTCAAATTGAGCTAGAAAATAGGGTGAAGCATACAGGTACAGTGTAACATTTTATTGCTGGATAGTTCTTTCATCACGCAACATGAAGGCATTACATATTCTGCTTACACATTCAGTGACACGATGAGACTGCCTGAAAGCTTGTGACTGAATTGGTAGGTTCACAAAGAGACATGACAAATCACTTTAAATCAACTATTTCCCTATTCATTCTGCCCCTTTGCTGGCTGTCTCACCACACTGGCCTCTTGCCCCCTGAGGAACTGTGCCACTGTCCTGCTGGGGTCTGGCAGGAAGGTCTGAGGCAGCAGGCGCATCTCGCTGTCGCCGCAGTGCAGGTCGTCCATGTTGCCCAGGGGTGAGGCGTGGTGGCCCCGCCGTCACCTGGGGAACAGGTAGAGGTAGCACTGGCCCACGGTCTGGCTCGAGGTGCGGTCCTTGACGCAGTAGAGCGTGATGTCGGGGTGCCACACGGGGGCGCCCTCCACCAGCTAGAAGGACAGGCCCAGCAGCTCCTGGTAGATGTCCAGCAGACCCTGAGTCACCACCTCCATGGGGAAGTACTCCTTCAGCAGGTTCTGGTCCACAGCGTACTCCGTCTCCTCCACCTGGGGGAGGTAGAGAGCAACTGAGAGGGAGGAAGAAGTAGAAGAGGAAGAGGTCCCAAGAAAAGTGTCTGCGAGGCGTCTGGGTCTAGAGTTCAAAGCACTCGCCTACCAGAGACCCGGGTTCAATTCCCGGTGCATCCAGCTTGGTTAGACGTTCCTCCAGATGCAATTGGTTGTGTCTCCAGGTGGGAAGCCGGCGGGGTATGAGTCCTGGTCGCTGCACTAGCGCCTCCTCTGGTCGGCCTGTTCAGGGGGAGGGGAACTGGGGGGAATGGTGTGATCCTCCCACGCGCTACTGTACGTCCTGCTGGTGAAACTGCACATGTATCGGAGGAAGCATGCTGCGGCTCTCCCCAGATTGGAGGAGAGGGTGGAGCAACAGTATATAGAGCAGGGGGAATTTACCAAAAAAAGAAGAAAAGTCTCTGCCAAATCTAAAAGTTCACTAGCCGTGATGCTATTTTCACTATGCTCAATTCCATTGAGTTATGCTAAAAGTGTTGGCAATGTAAAATTATTTTACATTTATTTTATATAGAGCTTTTCAAAATCCAAAGACGCTTAACAGTGAAACAAAAGACAAGCAACAGGCAACAGAAACAGGGAACAGGCAACAGATACAGGTAACAGGTACAGATAACAGTGGCGGTTCAGGGCAAGGTTGTATGGAGAAGCAGAGGAGAGGAAGAGAACAGGAGGGAGGGGTGGGGGGGGCGGAGGGTGATGTTTGGAGGAGGTGGTCAGGGGTAGGGGAGGTTGTAAGCTTGGGAGAACAGATTTTCAGGTTTTTACTACAAGTATTAGCTCTACTAATTTATTTTTATTGGTTATGATTATGAATTAAATTGTGATTTTGAAACTGTTCTACAACAGAGGTTTGTGAATTGGAGCATTAAGTTGATTTCAGAAGCCTCGACTCTACGCCAAATGCGTCGTGTCAAACTCGACTCTAATGTGGTTTGTCTAAAGTGCTGTTGCTGTACATAGCCTTCCAAGATGGCCGACCCGCTCCTGCAGTGACAGTGTCACCTGGGTCATGAAGTAACGGGTGTCCCAGGCGTGAAGCTCACCATTGAAGGGTGAACTTCTCTTCTGACATTCTTTCTCCTTCAGCTTGAGGATGACTGTCTGCTCTTCATCATCCAGCGGCTTCAGCTTCTGACCCAGGTCCTCTCTGGAAGAGAGAGAAGGAGCAGCGGAGAGAGAATGAGAGAGAGGGAGAGAGAGGGAGAGAAAGAGAGAGAGAGAGAGAGCAGCAGAGTGAGAAAGAACAGCGGAGAGAGTAGAGAGAACGAGAGAGAGAAACAGAGTGAGGAGCGCAGAGAGAGCAGGGTCACAGAGAGTTTGACAGCATACACACACATTGTTGTAATTTTTCTTTAAATAAAAATGCAATTGTATGTTCATAACAGTTCCTCCACAGCCCTCCTGCATGGCTGTCAGGCTAAAGGGGGGAGGTTGTGATGTGAGTGGCGTTTGGAGCACCCACCCAGGAAGCCGGCCACCTTGTGGACGGACTTGGCCATGTTCATCTCCAGGTGCTGAGGCCCAGCAGAGCAGCTGCACCAGCTCCTTCAGGATGGACGAGTTCTCCTGCAGCCACAACACATTTTATTCTTTACTTTACAAATGGATTATAGACCCAATATGTAACCATTTCACCTTAATATAACGGGTCACACGGGGTGCAAACCTGCGACCCTCGTGTTGGTAAGCAGGGAATCTAACGCTACACTACCCGGACGCCCAATATAACAGCTTCTAAATCATTTGGATGGTACACTGACTTCTAATATGGAGAATGGCACCTCTATCATTCCCACTGTGCGCCCGGGTCACCTGTTCTCTGCATTATGGAACTTTGATGTTGCATCCCAGAGCAGCGAAGTTGCCTGGATGTAAACCCCATTTCCTGCTGCAGCGCCTTCATAATAAAAGATTTCCGCTGACAAACTGTACGCTTTTATTGTGAAGATCGTATAGGAAATGAAATGTGTCCGCTCTGAGTTAGCAAGATTGATTAGCGGCGCTAATCTTGACTAACACAAGTCAACACAACATTTGGGGATATTTTGGATACTAGGCATCTACGCCTAGTAGCAGCATCTCGACCACTGTTTGGCAGGTGGTCAAAACAAATTAATTTCAAGCCCTGCAGGGAGAGCAGGTGGTGACATAGGAGTGAGTGAGAAAAGGCTTAACTATTGGTGGTTAAGACTGAAAAATGACATCACTCCACTCGGCAAAAGGTTCCGCTCTTTCAGGCCCAAGTGCCCTGCTCTGACTCTGAGACTTCCAATCCTCTCACCCTCCGCTCTGTCACACACACACACACCCACAACAACACACACAACAGGGCCGGCGCCAGGATGAAATGACTGAGGCGGCTGTTATAACTGGCGAGGGGGCTGATTTTTTTTATTTTTTTATATGATATTTTTATATCGTAAAACATAGGTTAGATATACCCGCTATGCCTATTTCTGGACTTTTTAACCATAATAACCTCTGAAAAGCGCAATAACAACACAAGAAAGACTACTATTCAAAATCAAATAAAACATTTATTTCACAGCAGCAGATTAAGGCATTAATAGAGGTTCAAGGGTTCATAGGTTCAAATTTAATAAATAGCTACATCTCTGACACCTTGTGACAACCAAAGCACAGCAAATAGCGCTTCCCTGCCAATTCTGAAACAACAGAGCTATGTTTACAGGGGTTAGCCTACATCAACTTAACACGTTCACTGCCAAAGACGTGCTAACACGTTTTCAGAATCCAGCTGTTGACTGCCAACGACGTGTTAACACATTTTCAGAATCGATTTTTTTTTTTTGACGGTGGGACGTTGATCTAACCCTTTTACGTCTCCTACACCAGAATTGGAGGTATTGAATGTGTATAATCTATTTTACCGACCCACTGAGTGTCGACATGTCTCTCCACAGTAGAAAGAGGCGACCCAAAACTGGAGGGAAAAGCGCGAGGAAGCCGTTCTCATACTGTAAAATTGATGGCGAAAACGCTTTCACTTTTGCGCTGATGCACAGCGGTGGCAACGGTGGGGGGTTCCAAGAATAGATTGGATGCACACTTTGAAACACGCAGCATAAATATGACCAGAATCGCATCAAAGCTCTCAACCAAAACTCCACGAAACGAGCGAGTCCACCCAGACTTCCTCAAACAGCGGCCGCGCAAACAGGCAGCAGCCAGGCAGCAGCAACTTCGTTGTGACACGCCCGCTGGAGAGCCAGGGAGGCAGGAGGAGAACACACACGGAGGGAGGAGTTGGAAGCAGAGGGGGGTTTCCTGCTGTTATGGAGGAAATTACTGTTCAAAACTATTGTTTAGATGTCTGACTCTTACTGATGCCAAAAATGAATGGTTAAAGTGACTGTTCTATCGAATTTCACAAAAAGCCGTTTATCTCTGAATAATTTTTCTGACGCTGAAACCATGCTGTATTCAACTGCTAATGCTTACATAACTACTAACTCTACAAACTAACTCTTTTAGACAGAGAAAGCACACATTCTATTAGTTCTTTTGAGATATTGTGTGTTCACAAAATCTTAACAGAAAAGAATCCTCGGGTCTTGAAAGATGAGCCAGAATCCTCAAAAAAACCCTCTGGCAGAAGCTAACTACAGTAAAAAAAAAACGTCTGGCAGTGAATGTGTTAAACTGATCAAATTTGATGAAGACTGCAGAAACAGCAGCCTAAACATGTCAGGTACAAACATTTATAGTTTAACTACTGTATAGGGGGCCGAAAATTGAACTGAGGGGGCTAAGCCCCCTTAGGCCCCCTCGTGGCGCCGGGCCTGACACACACAAACACCCACAACAACAACAACAACAACAACAACAACCACCACCACCACACACACACAGCTCCTGCACTGATGTTGCTCCTCCCACCTCCCTTGGCAGTTAACATGTGCAATACAATGCAATCCATGCATACAACCTGTGAATAGAACCTGTTAACTCTTATTTGTATCATGTTTATATTTTGCTAAAATTATCAACTCTGGAAACAGTCCTATTGCCAACCTTGTACTTGTACCTGTCACTTTGCCTGCTAACTTAGTACTCTGCCACACTTGGCTGTAAACACTCTGTCCATATCGTATGTTTAAATGTATGCATATTGTGTTGTTTTTATATTGTATTGAGTGGCTATATCTAATGTAACGTGTGCACCTTCTACACCAAGACAATTTCCGTGTATGTGCAAACATACTATGGCCGAAAAAAAGAATTCTGATTCTGATATTGTGAACGTGTGACCGTGTGCGACATTAGTGATGTTACAAAGGCTCCGCGTCAACGCCAATTCGATGGCCGCCACCAAGGGCTGACCCTGGGCCTCGGATCCAGCCAGCTCCCTGGAACTATCCCTGGATGACATTTCGGTGATGACATCGTCACCACGCCGATGGCATCACGATCTATGACATCATGTGACATGATGTTCTCCTCAGATGATGTCATAGCCAAGCATGACATCATCACCGGTGCCATCAAAGTGGGAACTATGCCATCATTGACGACATCACAATTGGATCTATGACATCACCGACAGTGTGACATCATCAAGCGGGGATGAGCGATGAGTTATGACATCATCATTGATGTCATACCCCCATGCCAGCGAGGATATCAACGCACTAGCGCCTCGTTACACCCACGTTCTTCTTCCAACTATGTCACGACTACAGACTCCCATACAGAGTGGTGATCAATCCCCTCGGGCTCATACCTCAGTGACAGACGGAGACGAGGCACTTGGAGGTGCTCTAGGACAGTGGTTTCCAACCACCGGGCCGCGGACCGGTACCGGGCTGCAACGCATTTGGCTGCGAGCCCGGTCAATTTTTTTTTTTTTTTTTTTTTACAAACATTGTGGACGACGGGACCTTCAAGATGTTCTGACAGACATACCTACGACAACGCCAGCTACCAGATATGATGAGCCAGCCTCATACCTACAAGAGGGAGACCAGCTCCACTATGGACTCCGCGAGTCCTACAGGACCTCCCCAACAAGAGGTTCTCAGAATCTACCTGTGCATCTGAAATCTCTGAGAGAGACTGCGAGCATCAGTATAACTCTCAACACCTTCCATACAAACTACTGCAATTTTGGCAATATTTGGAGGAAAGTACATCGTACATATCAGAGAGTTTGATAACTCAATTGATCCAGTAAAAAATAAAATACAGAATTCTCCTTTAATATCCTTTTCAAGAATTCACTGAAATCTCAAGAACATTTTAAAACGTTCAATATCTAATTGATGTCTTTTCGTAGCTTTAAATATATATGCTTTACCCATGTTATCATATTCAGCTATTTTCCTTCTTCATCGTCTCTTCAAGTCAAGCTGAACCCAAGAATGACTTTTCTTTTCTTTTAGTTCAAATACCTGGGTATGCAGTGCACCTATTTAATAATGTATGCAAAACAAATCACAACAATCTAATTTCTTTAGTTTTTCACATCAAAAGTTTGTTTTTCAAGATTTCATTGATAACAGTAATTTACAGTTTGCTGACGTCACCTAGTACTATCAAATTTCTACCCCATTTCAACCAATCATATCACGACATGCAGCTGTCAATCAAATCTTCATTACAGGATCATTTTCTCTTCCAAATGAAGGGGAAAATGGCGCCTAGTGCCTGTCATCTGGCAGAGTTTCTAGCCCATAAACTAACTTGAGCAATTATGCAAACTAAATCAAACGGTAATGTCTAAGAATGCAAAGAAATGTAACTGGCTCATTAAAATATTCCAGGAATATTATTTACATTTATAACGATAATGGCGCGCCTCAGAGCCTGACAGCCTCCCTGGCTGTCAGGGGTCATCTCTCGGAGATTCCAGGCGGGCAGGCAGCACCTATGGATCGGATTGTCCGCTCGCTCCGCACGAAGCAGCTGGCTCCCTGGTACTCTGCGGATCCCACTCGCATAGCATGACACCAGGCTGAATCCCACTCGATTTGGGGGTGGAACACGCCAGGATTGGCCAATGCCAAAGCCAGTCCTCAGAATTGTCAAATCAAATCATCGACACGTATTTGGTCCGCCTCTCAATTCGTTTTCAGTGTCCGACGCTCGCGCTGGTGCATGCCGTTCCGGTTCACTTCGACTTTAATGCCTAGTTCACACTAGGCGCTCCGAGCCCTCAGCGAGCTGTCTTGGGGGCTCGGTGACAAACCCCACCCTGATCAGAGGCCAAACATGTTGGCTCGGCGCTCACAAATGGGCGCTGGCTTAAGTGTGAACTGTCCACAGACGCGAGCGGGGAGCTCCAGCGAGCTTCACAATGAGTCACAGAGGTCCAATAGGTATCTAGCCTGCTTGATATCAGGTCATGTCGGAGAAGCCATTCAACCAGCTGCAGCCAATGAGAAGCACAAGACACGTGGTGAGGAGGCAGACACAGGCTGTCATCTGTAGCAGCTCCCTGAATCATGCATCCATGAATCTGTCTAAAAAATATTTCCACAGGAGAGTTTCCTCTGTCTTGTTTATAACTACACTTTTTAGTTTGGCTGTGCTGCTCGACATAAGGATTTATCAGGACGGCCTCTTTTCTCCAAACAATGTCAATGTATGAAGCAGCCTGGCACAGCTGATAGGCTACCTGTTGACTGTATGAAGCAGCCTGGCACAGCTGATAGGCTACCTGTTGACTGTATGAAGCAGCCTGGCACAGCTGATAGGCTACCTGTTGACTGTATGAAGCAGCCTGGCACAGCTGATAGGCTACCTGTTGACTGTATGAAGCAGCCTGGCACAGCTGATAGGCTACCTGTTGACTGTATGAAGCAGCCTGGCACAGCTGATAGGCTACCTGTTGACTGTATGAAGCAGCCTGGCACAGCTGATAGGCTACCTGTTGACTGTATGAAGCAGCCTGGCACAGCTGATAGGCTACCTGTTGACTGTATGCAGCAGCCTGGCACAGCTGATAGGCTACCTGTTGACTGTATGAAGCAGCCTGGCACAGCTGATAGGCTACCTGTTGACTGTATGAAGCAGCCTGGCACAGCTGATAGGCTACCTGTTGACTGTATGAAGCAGCTTGGCACAGCTGATACGCTACCTGTTGACTGTATGAAGCAGCCTGGCACAGCTGATAGGCTACCTGTTGACTGTATGAAGCAGCCTGGCACAGCTGATAGGCTACCTGTTGACTGTATGAAGCAGCCTGGCACAGCTGATAGGCTACCTGTTGACTGTATGAAGCAGCTTGGCACAGCTGATAGGCTACCTGTTGACTGTATGAAGCAGCCTGGCACAGCTGATAGGCTACCTGTTGACTGTATGAAGCAGCCTGGCACAGCTGATAGGCTACCTGTTGACTGTATGAAGCAGCCTGGCACAGCTGATACGCTACCTGTTGACTGTATGAAGCAGCCTGGCACAGCTGATAGGCTACCTGTTGACTGTATGAAGCAGCCTGGCACAGCTGATAGGCTACCTGTTGACTGTATGAAGCAGCCTGGCACAGCTGATAGGCTACCTGTTGACTGTATGAAGCAGCCTGGCACAGCTGATAGGCTACCTGTTGACTGTATGAAGCAGCCTGGCACAGCTGATAGGCTACCTGTTGACTGTATGAAGCAGCCTGGCACAGCTGATAGGCTACCTGTTGACTGTATGAAGCAGCCTGGCACAGCTGATAGGCTACCTGTTGACTGTATGAAGCAGCCTGGCACAGCTGATACTCTACCTGTTGACTGTATGAAGCAGCCTGGCACAGCTGATAGGCTACCTGTTGACTGTATGAAGCAGCCTGGCACAGCTGATAGGCTACCTGTTGAATGAAGCAGCCTGGCACAGCTGATAGGCTACCTGTTGACTAGGGGTGGGACAAAATATCGATACTCACGGTATCGCGATATTTCCACTTGCGATACGTTATCGATACACTCGCACCAAGTATCGATATGTTTATTTAACAAAAAAAAAAAAAAAAAAAAAATTTTTTTTTTAAATAAACAGGCTAAAATATTATGCTGTGTGTGGTAATTGAAACATAGTTTCAAGTTGACGTTTATTTATGTTTGTAGTTGAAACAAAAACATAAATACTGTAGGCTACATGAATGGAAATGTTTGCTCATTAATATCTACTTTTAGAAATTATATAGGTAGGTAGGTTATATACGGTAGGTTTTCTTGTTTTAATAATAATAATAAAAAGACTTAATGTGTAACTTTTCCTCTGTGGTATCGAAAATGTTATGAGTGAGTGAGTGAACTCTGAGAGAGTTCATGTCAATTCTGCTAATAAATACATAATACCTGCTTCTTGCCTTTTAGGGGTATTTTTTTCTCTTCAGTTACACAGGTATCGTGATGTATCGTCTTCCAATATATCGATTATCGCAGAATCGCTGTATCGTGATAATATCGTTATCGAGGGCCAAGTATCGTGACCATATCGTATCGTGAGCTACTCAGCGATTCCCACCCCTACTGTTGACTGTATGAAGCAGCCTGGCACAGCTGATAGGCTACCTGTTGACTGTATGAAGCAGCCTGGCACAGCTGATAGGCTACCTGTTGACTGTATGAAGCAGCCTGGCACAGCTGATAGGCTACCTGTTGACTGTATGAAGCAGCCTGGCACAGCTGATAGGCTACCTGTTGACTGTATGAAGCAGCCTGGCACAGCTGATAGGCTACCTGTTGACTGTATGAAGCAGCCTGGCACAGCTGATAGGCTACCTGTTGACTGTATGAAGCAGCCTGGCACAGCTGATAGGCTACCTGTTGACTGTATGAAGCAGCCTGGCACAGCTGATAGGCTACCTGTTGACTGTATGAAGCAGCCTGGCACAGCTGATAGGCTACCTGTTGACTGTATGAAGCAGCCTGGCACAGCTGATAGGCTACCTGTTGACTGTATGAAGCAGCCTGGCACAGCTGATAGGCTACCTGTTGACTGTATGAAGCAGCCTGGCACAGCTGATAGGCTACCTGTTGACTGTATGAAGCAGCCTGGCACAGCTGATAGGCTACCTGTTGACTGTATGAAGCAGCCTGGCACAGCTGATAGGCTACCTGTTGACTGTATGAAGCAGCCTGGCACAGCTGATAGGCTACCTGTTGACTGCTCTCTGTGCTGGCTGGAGAGGAAGCGAAGTGAATCCGTGATAATTATTATAAGCAGAAATTGTGTTATTAACACTGGACTGTGTGGTCTGAGGAGCAAAGACAGAGAAAGTATTTATGTTGTGAGAGCGTGTGTGTGTTTGGAAATAAAGCTGGCTGAAAAGTGAGCAGACCTCTTTCTTGTTTGTCCTTCCCTGCAAATCAGTACATTTCTCGTGTGTGTTTTTGTGACAAAAGGTGGTTTGGAGAGCAGACATACGTGTCGTGTCGGGGACTCCTCCTGGTGGAATATCTTGTAATGTGGGATCCTCTGTCGCAGCTCAGTCATATAGTGTGAAAACCAAAACGACTCAAAGACTCCTGATTACAAGACAGACAGTTGGGTACTGTGAAAGGAACAGAGACTGATGATTATCTTGTAGTCTGTACGTGCTATAAATCACCAAACATTATGGTTAGAGGACAGCTATAAAAATGTCTGCTGTAAACTGAAATACCTGTACACTATTCAACTTTAATCCCAAATAATTCAACTTAGCCGGCCAGGTGCTTCTCATCCAGGTGATTGTGGAGAGCAGCGTCCAGCTGAGACATGCGACTTATATAGCACTTTTGAAGGACTCAAAGACGCTTTACACTATACACTAACACTAAGGCGACGACGATAGTGCAACAGACAATGGACAAACATGACACAGACACACAGGGATAGGTGGGGGGGGGGGGGGGGGGGGTACCTAAGAGAAGGCAGAGGAGAACAGATGGGTCTTGAGGCGGGATTGAAAAACTGTGAGGTACTCTGATTCTCTGATGTCAGGGGGGGAGGGAGTTCCAGAGCCTTGGAACTCCCCTGGAGAAGCTCTGTCACCCAAACTGCGAAGGTTGGACTTGGGGGTGGAGAGAAGGCCTGCTGAGGTGGATCTGAGGGACCGGGATGGGAGGGTTGGTAGGGGGAGAGGAGGTCGTGAGATATGCGGGGTGGCAGTTGGTGAAGGGCTTTGCATGTGAAGAGCAGGATTTTGTAGTTGATCTGGGAGGAGACGGGAAGCCAGTGGAGCTGTTTTAGGACTGGGGTGATGTGGTGCCAGGTTTTGGTGTGGGTGAGAAGTCGGGCGGCTGCGTTCTGTACCAGTTGAAGTCTATTGATGAGGGTGGTGTTGATGAGGGTGGTGTTAATGCCATAGAGAAGTGAGTTGCAGTAATCGAGATGGGAGGAGTTGTAGGCGTGGATGAGTGTTTCGGCAGCAGGACGTGCAAGGCAGGACCGGCAATATTGCAGAGATGGTTGAATGAAGATTTGACAGTTTGACGGATGTGGGGCTCAAGGTATGGCTGCCAGTTTCAAAATAACACTGTTTACTCAACTTATTGAAGGTACAAGATTCAAATCTGACATATCCTATCAAGAGCAGAAAAAGACCAATCAGGACAAGGTTAACTAACTAAGAAATGTCCATCAGCAAAGCCATGATGAACACCTTGGTACCACTACCTTCTGTAGCAGCTCCTTCGTCTGTCTGAAGTGCTCTCTGGCTTTGTCGTAGGCCAGCTGGTCTGTGCAGACTTGCTGGAAGAAAATACCTCCCAAATCATAAATGCACCTAAAAAAATAATCATTTGCAATTCAGTCCGTTCACTTCAACCAAAACTGCATTTTGAAACACATGATGGACATCCGCTCTCAACTATTTTTTGGTAGCTTCAACATCCAAAGTTGTAAAATGTTGGAAATTCACATTGCAGTGCAGCTCATCTGTGCTGAAGCGAAGCCCTGCGGTGGATGACTCGGTCTCTCCGTTGGCCTGCTGCGTCAGCAGCCAGCAGGGGTGTGAACGTACAAGTCCTTCTTCAGCTGAGCACCCTGCCTCCAGGACACTGATGGAGTCGGCCGCCTCCTCCTTCAGCTGCAGGCCAAGAAGGCAACGTGTTATAAAGAGAAGCAGCGAGTACCAAAGATCATTCTTCTGAATCTCACAAAACAGAGACTATTGTCGGGCGGCTGTAGCTCAGGAGATAGAGCGGGTCGTCCACTAATCAATTTGGATAAAAGAGGTCGGTGGTTCGATTCCCGGCTCCTCCAGTCTGCATGTTGAAGTGTCCTTGGGCAAGACACTGAACCCCAAATTGCTCCCGTTGGTGTGCCAGCACCCTGCGTGGTAACCTGCCATCGGTGTGTGAATGGGTGAATGTACCTACTGACTGTAAAGTGCTTTGGATAAAAGCGCTATATAAATGCAGGCCATTTACCATATTGTAAAAAGCTATTTATGTCATTTGAAGCCCTACAAAGGCGAGGCTGTTAGGGAGAACCAAAACCCCCAAAGTATTCTTTAAGCCTGGATTGAAGCTTAGTAAATATTTGCTATGCTGTAGATTAGGGATGCACCGATATGAAAATCTTGACCGATACCGATAACAGATATTAACATTGCTGTTATGGCCGATTACCGATATTTACCACTTTTCTAACCATCATGCAACGGGACAAGCAAGGCGCTGGTCGAATCTGCGCAGAACTTGCTCATCTCAAACGAGCAGAGATCACGTCAGACAGACCGAGACAGACATGACAAGCAGTTGCTTTTAGCCCTGTGATGCGCGCACACCCACTAATGTTTGTATACAAGAAACCTGTCTATTCAGACTGAATTGTCAACTCGTAAACTACTGTGGAGTGGGCGTGGCTTCGAAGGTCTGCAGCCAGGCTAGTTCTGTTCTGTTCTGACTCACCAGCGCTTGTAGATGATGACAGCGTGTGGTCAGTGTGGACAGATCCAGCTCCATGTGTTTCACTTTGCTCACACACAGCAGCTCGTTCAGCATTGGGATGGTCAGGCTGGGAGGGGAAGCACATGTAAGACACCGTAAGACCTCCTCTGGGCAGTCAGCTTGAACAGTTTAAGCCTTAAACTTTTCAAATAATATTCCTTAAACTTTAAGGAATATTATTTGAAAAATTCAGTTGTTGGACATCACACATTACCAGACGGCTCAATGAGATGAACATTCCTTTGATGATTTGACTTATTTAGCATACAGTATAGAGTATTGTGATATTGATTTTATCCAACCCCATCCCTAGTGTCATATCCACTTTTTAGTGCATACAGAACATGAGAAAGCAAGCCAGATATTGACAGTTCACTCTGAAATGGCATCAAAACTGACTTGGGCAAATACAGTGGCTTCCTCTCACACTCCCACTGCCCACCAGACGCCAGACGAGACGCCACAAACTCCTCCTTTCTCCAGCACGTCCAGGTCCCACCTCATGTGGGCAGACACTTTCAGCGCCAGCAGCTTCAGAGTGCAGTTCCTGCGGTTGTCCAGTGGAGGCTGCACCTGGTTCTGTTCGTTCACCGACGGCTTGGACGCCTGCTCCAGGAACCGGATGATCAGGTGCGCCGGTGCTGGGTCTGTGGAGACACACACGCATAGACACAGTCCATTTCTCCACTCAAAATGTTGCCGTTAAATAAAAGCTGTTGAACAATACGTTGCGAAAAGCTGGTAATAGCATTTAGCTCAAAATAAATAAAATAAACAAATAAATAAATAAATGCAAATCAGTTCACTGATGACGTATTTTGAGAAATTTTCTATTGTGCTTCTGATTTGGCTCTGAGATTCGGCAGTTTTGGGTGAGTAAGATGTGATGAATTCTGATCCTATAAAAAGTCTTAGCGTGTAGATTAATGAGTTTTTACACTTCTCCTGCTCATACACCACTCCCCTACAGCGTCCCTGCACTCATCAACCGTTTAAAAGAAGTCTTTCCACAGCCTGTGCTAAAGAGGAGAGGAGAAGCTTCCTAGTGCCGACAGGAACCTTGGGAGTTTGAGTATTTTATGACATGTTTTGCTTCCCAGGTGCGCTGGATTTGATGATTTGATCACTGTACCGCCGTATCCGTGCGACTGCAATGTTGTTTGCTCGCCGCGTGCAAGCGGTGCACCATGATAGTGAGATCAAACACACCCCTGCTGTAAATTCGGCACAGGCTGTGGAAAGACTGCTTTTAAATGGTTGTTTCACGCAGGAATATAATTTTAACTCTGCTGCCTAAACTATTGGTTTCCGTAGGGATATTGTTATATCTTTGGATCTCCGATCAGACGTCGGAGATGGGTAGGGGAGCGTAGGGAACACTTGACCCCCGCAATTTCCTTAT
The DNA here is from genome assembly GCF_964638095.1 of Poromitra crassiceps. Lineage (NCBI taxonomy): Eukaryota > Metazoa > Chordata > Actinopteri > Beryciformes > Melamphaidae > Poromitra > Poromitra crassiceps. Next base: position 346,108 of record NW_028152200.1, read on the forward strand.
GCTACGCTGTGTGAGTCTGACGCTAGTTCACAGTGGATCACAGAGGAACATATGGGGCTAGGTCAAAAGCAGATGTTGCTGCAACTGGTGACATCCCTGTAGGTCCGATGGAGCCGATCTGCACTGATCCTCATCAAAGATCCATTCCTCAGATTCTGCACCCAGTCAGCACACCTGTAAAAGACAATATCATGTATTTATTTGTTGGAAGTTTGTTCATTCCTTAATTCATTTAACTTATAGGGCCCTATTCTCCCACAGGCCTTCGGCGCTAATACAGGCCTTAAACGCAAAAAAACGTGCCTTGCGCCTGTTTCGGGAAGATAGCAATAGGCTTTACGCTGCCAAATGCGCTTTAGGCTGAATGGGCGTGGCGCAGTCCCAGAATGGGCCAAAGTGGGCGTGTCGGCGCTAAATACCGGCCTACTGCTATCTTCCGACCTGGCGTACATTTAGCGCTTTGCGCTTTTGAAAACCAGGCCTATTCAGTGCCTTCACTGCCTCTTCTCTGTCACCCTTCTCTCTCTCTCTCTGAGTTCCCAGCATGCATTGTGCTTCTCCATTTCGCTACTAAATAGCAACCAAATGAGCCGAAATAGATATAAAAGGTAGTTCTAAATTAATGTGTAATGGTAACACAGCCTGCCATTGTAGAACATTTCAATATTGGACCAAATAAAACATCGAAATGAAAACACCACCCTATGTGAAACATATATGTCCTCCTGGCCCTATATATACCCCTTGTCGATTTAACGTGATTTAGATAAGTTACAGCGGAACGCGCTTCTACTGGCATCTGCTATACTGTGATGTCTGCTCCAATAACTTGGCCCTATTTCACATTTAGTTTTACAATAAAAACACATTTATGCAATGACTTGACATAATGTAGGGTATATTTATGTGCATCATCCTTCCTGCAGCAGGCGAGAGAAAATGATATCTTTCTGGACAAACTTTCACCAATCTAATAGGCTATATTTTTCTAGCTGATGCATTTAGAACATTCTTTTCACTTTGATCTTGCTATAGTGTAGGGTATTTACATGCTTGCAGTATTTAAACTGCAGTTAGATTGGTTTGAGAAGCATAATAATATGGAATAATAGCCTATAATGGAGACAGACAGTCTGGATGAAGGGGGGGGGGGGGGGTGAGCCCTTGGCTTTCGTCAGGTTTTGCGGGACCACTGGAATTGGAGGTAAAAAGGCAAGCGTGCGATTCGTTTATTGCACTTATCCAATGAGCATGACGGTGCATAATTTTACGCTTAAAAGGCGTGGTTGTAATGCTTTAGGCTGCGTGTAGCGCCAGCACGACGATATCAAGTGCGCCTGTCCACGCCCACTGCTTTGCGCTGCGCCTGGCGCTCGGCCTAGAAACTACGCCGATGCAACGATAGGGGCCTATAGGCTACATGAAATTTTCAACAATGAACAAGAACTGCTGAGAGGAAGAAGAAAAAAACTGGAGGGGATTCACTGAATCCCCTCCAGTTTTTTTCTTTGCACACAGTGCAAAGAGTGAAGGGCTATTTGTATTGAGCGAGTAAACTCCACAGCCGCTGCTGCTCTGCCCCGGCCTCACCCTGTCTGGGGTGTCATCATGTTAAGTTCAACTACCATAGATTGTGCTTCTCTCATTAGTGAGTCACGACCAAAGAAGCACTGTCAGCGTTGCTAGATTCAACTAAACTCTGAAGACAGCACATTGAGTAGGCTATTTACATTGTACCTATACACATGTAGCATGCCATTTGTTTTTGTTGTGTTCAGACGATTTCAGTTGAAATCTCAAATGTTTTTGCACTAATGATTTAAACTTTCATACCAGGTTTGTTCTATTCAAAAGAATAGCCTATGTAACGTTGCGGTTTGCACTGTTAAAAGAAAATGGAATAAGTAGGCCTACATGCCAATTTGAAGTTGTAGGCTATTACTGGTAGACCTATATCAAAATACTGTTTGCACTAGCCTACTGTTTGTTTGTTTGTTTTTAATACATCTGTTTTATTAAGAATGAGAAACTTTTGTTTTGCAAACCCCAAATACAATTCTTGGATGATAATCTAGGAATAGGCTATGCACAAATGTATTTTCTTGCGTTAATAATAATAATGTGTCAATGGTTGGAGCTGAAGCAATTGCAGTTATGTGAATGTTATCTTTAAGTCCACTACCGAACACCCCCCGCCCCCCCCCCCGCTCCTTAGTCCCATTTAAAGAAGTTGGCAACCTTTGTTTCAAATGCTAAGGCAAGCTTCTTCTTCTTTTTATTAAGAGTGATGTTTTTGGACCAAGTCATTGTGATTAAAATACATCCAAAATACATGCAACGTTATGGATAGTGATTGACATAAAACCACTCAAAAAGCCTCTGTTGTGGGATGAAAAGGGTGACTGTCACCTAAAGTGACTTGTTTGTATCCCTGAGTTAATAAAATATGGTTTCAGTGGTGTGGTGTAGGCTACGTGATACACAGGTATACTCAGTATACCCACTATAAGTTCCAGTATTTGAGTATACCCACTTACAATTGGGCAGATACGTAACAGTAGCTACAGTGTTGTGACTTTGTGACAGTTTTAGGCCTATAGGCTACATGAGGTCATCGTTTAGAGAGATATCTAGGTCCCCTAGGCGCCGGGCCAGTGATCCTCTACCTTTTTTCATATAGCCTAATCAAGGAGCCCTAATTTAATCCACATCAGGGCAACAGATCCCCATTTGATAAGAGTTTGTCTCTCAGACCCAAATATGAGAATATTTCTACATGTGATTTTGTCCAGAGTTCCATGCCTGTCTATATTGTAGGTCGAGAGATAAGACAGAAACTATCAAAACAAGTCATTCTCCTATTATTCTCTAATTGTGTTAACTTCATGTAAATGGAAAGATGGTGGATAATGAATTAATGGTTAATAAATAATTGACCATTGATCAATTAGTTGGGGACCCCCAGGAAGCCCCACATACAAATTTCACCCCTATAGCCACCACTACAATAAAGTCGCACATACAAATCTCACTCCAAGCTGAAACACAGTAGGCCTATAGCCACTACAATAAACTAGACTACACCACTGTGTTAGCATGCACTTAAGCTAGCATTAGCACAGCTCTCACTTGAAAATACTAGCCTCAATATGAGACTCAAGCATTCATTCTTTATTCAGGCTGAGTCACGTTTGTGAATAATTACCTTTCATCTCTGTCCGCATTGCACATGATTGCACTGCTGTTGTTGAGCTCAATGTTGTTGACGGAAGAAAGCCGAAGGCTGATTTTGGGCCCGCCATGTTGGCCCTAAATTTTAGGGCCAACATGGCGGCGGTGCTGCTTTGGCTCGCTCTACCGCAGCGCCTCTAGCGTCTGTTTCCAAAAATGAATACGGCTCTTTCCTTCCACACTCTTTGGTTGGGTAGCGGACAGTCTCGCCGCCCCTCCCTTCCTCTCACGGAAAGGAGGGGATGCTCCGAGGCTGGCTAGCGAGACTATAGTGGATGAATTAACATGTGATTCAACTTGAGCCAGAGCGTTGAACCTAAACATATTTTGAACGCAACGTACACCTGCTGGCCAATCAGAAACGACCGCGTTATTTGATTGGCTTAACCTGGCTAAGAGATGCTGCATAAAGGTGAGAACCTGATCAGAGTTGGGTCAGTGTGCAGCCGTTACAAGCAACACATCACCATGACTTCCCGCAGAGGTAAACGCGACCGAAATGGAGAGCTGAAGACCCCGCAGCCACAGCAGAGATATCTGCTCATCAAAATGCCAGAATCATGGAACACCATCCCCATTGACCCTGCTCCACAGCCGGGATACCCGGCCGACAGTGTGGCGGTATATGAAGACACCGGTGGCATCCTCGTTTATGCAGGTTTGTAGGCTACGTGGATTGTCGTTACATTAACGTACGTTCCTGATATCTTTTTAACTGGTAACTACTAGTAACTTAACTGTATCTGATTTCTTCCCAACCAGGGTACATCAGCAGACCTGCCCCTGAAGTTGCTCTGCCAACGGTCGTGCCGTTCAGGACCATTGAGTTCAGGACACAGACAGCCTGTCGGCCGGCTGCCTACCTCCCAACGCCGCCCAAAGCCGAGCGACTCGGCAAGAAACTCCAGAGGCTTAAGGTAGGCTACGTTAACGTTACTGTTTGAGATGCCGTCATGCCGACTGACTTGCACTTTATTGTAATGGAGCTCCCATTATGCATTTCACACGTGTGTACCGGTACATTAAAGTGAGTAACAATACATATATTTCTTGTTGTAGGAGAATATTGCTGAACAGGAGGCTGCAGCAGCAGGTGCAGGCAGAGCGGGGCTGGCCGCCCAGGCACGGCTCTGTCCTCGCCGTCTGTTTGAGACGCCCCCCGCCTCTCCTTGTGGTAGCAAACACCCTGAAGTACCCCAGCCTCCAACAACTCCAGTCAGCCAGGCACCTCCACCAGCAGCAGCACCCACCCCCCCTGTCCGCCTGAGCCAGGCACCTCCAGCCACCCCTGTCCGCCTGCCTCCAGCACCCACCCCCCCTGTCCACCTGCCTCCAGCACCCACCCCCCCTGTCCGCCTGAGCCAGGCACCTCCAGCCACCCCTGTCCGCCTGCCTCCAGCACCCACCCCCCCTGTCCACCTGCCTCCAGCACCCACCCCCCCTGTCCACCTGAGCCAGGCGCCTCCAGCCACCCCTGTCCACCTGCCTCCAGCACCCACCCCCCCTGTCCGCCTGAGCCAGGCACCTCCAGCCACCCCTGTCCGCCTGCCTCCAGCACCCACCCCCCCTGTCCGCCTGAGCCAGGCGCCTCCAGCCACCCCTGTCCGCCTGCCTCCAGCACCCACCCCCCCTGTCCGCCTGAGCCAGGCACCTCCAGCCACCCCTGTCCGCCTGCCTCCAGCACCCACCCCCCCTGTCCACCTGCCTCCAGCACCCACCCCCCCTGCCCGCCTGAGCCAGGCACCTCCACCCACCAGTCCTGTCAACGAGGAGGAGAGTGTCATGGGCGCATTGCAGGCACTTTTTGAGGAGTGTTTCCCTGGCCCTTCCCTACATGACATTTCCTTTACTTCCCTGGGCCTTGACTCTTCCCTAAAGGACATTTCTTACCTGGACCCCTCCCCTCAGCACATTCCCTTTAGTTACCTGGACCCTGACGCTTCCCTAAAGGACATTTCTTACCTGGACCCCTCCCCTCAGCACATTCCCTTTAGTTACCTGGACCTTGACTCTTCCCTAAAGGACATTTCTTACCTGGACCCCTCCCCTCAGCACATTCCCTTTAGTTACCTGGACCTTGACTCTTCCCTAAAGGACATTTCTTACCTGGACCCCTCCCCTCAGCACATTCCCTTTAGTTACCTGGACCTTGACTCTTCCCTAAAGGACATTTCTTACCTGGACCCCTCCCCTCAGCACATTCCCTTTAGTTACCTGGACCTTGACTCTTCCCTAAAGGACATTTCTTACCTGGACCCCTCCCCTCAGCACATTCCCTTTAGTTACCTGGACCTTGACTCTTCCCTAAAGGACATTTCTTACCTGGACCCCTCCCCTCAGCACATTCCCTTTAGTTACCTGGACCTTGACTCTTCCCTAAAGGACATTTCTTACCTGGACCCCTCCCCTCAGCACATTCCCTTTAGTTACCTGGCCCCCGACTCTTCCCTAAAGGACATTTCTTACCTGGACCCCTCCCCTCAGCACATTCCCTTTACTTACCTGGACCTTGACTCTTCCCTTGTACTTGATTTTTTTTTTTTAATCAAGTTACCCCCCCCCCCCCCCCATTTCTCCTGTTGTAAATAGACTAATAAATGTTTGTGGACAAATGTATAATCTTTCGATTTTGCTTCTTACTTTATATTCTAAATGGTTAAGTACAGAATGTGCATTTGTTGTGACAAGTTGCCCTGTCACAGGCTAAGTTGTCACATATTCTTCAAATGCAGAAACAGGATGTGGATTTGGAAAATAAGAGATTTTCAATCCAAGTTTTCATTATTATTATTATTATTATTATTATTATTATACACAGTGCTTTTCTAGTGTTGCAATGAGGTGGTATTTGAAGTTTAGTTGATCACAACAATTTTGTGTTTATTGTTTTTGGAATGAAAAAAAAAGGAATTGCTACAAAGAGAGACACAATTAAGTTTTACAAAATATTAGTTTGACTTTCATGACAGCAGTCACATTGTGCGAGGGATTAATGCTTCAATTCAATTCAACTGTTGCACCTATACTGTAAAAACCTGACCAGTAAATATATGTATCATAGTAAACAGGTTGGACTCATTCCAGAGTGGTAAATACCCTGAACAGCATATTTACTGATTTTGTTCATAGGTTTGTATATAGTAAATACAGTGTCTTAACTGTAGACTGTTTTAACACTAGAAAGACCACAGCGGCCATTTTGACCTTTTTGAAATTTATATGTGTAATAACTTTGGTTGGGAAAAAAAATACAATGCTGCTGGTAGCTGACTTTCCCTAAAAGTGTTGGTATTGTCATTTAAGATTTGTATATGAATTACACAAAAGGCAAAGAAAATATACCATAGGCTAGGCGATCATTTTGACCTCACTGAATTCCCCAGGGTTCTAGTCCTATTTTTTAGTCTATAATCTTACATTTGGATCTTTTGTCTTTCTAAAATATATCTTAACACAATAAATGCATTCATCTCTCAATTGGGTATTTATCATGAGAGATGATAGAGTTTGGAACCTAGTGGTTAAAGAAATGACCACTTACGGTCATTCTAGTAGTTATGGAATTGTGATCCTTCTGGTGTTAACTCCACAACATAAAGATTCTAAATTGCTCCTATAGATCACTTCCTGTTGCACTGTTTGCTACTGTAATACAATACCTGACAGAGCATGAGTTGAGTTCCAAACTGTTCCCTGACAACACAATTCCATGAAAAGCGGCTATAGCAAGGAACAAAGGTGTGAATGAAAACAGAACCAAATCATTATTTTATTCTGTTCTCTTGAACACCTGAAGATAAACGACATTTTCACAAGTCAGTTCCTGTGTGAGTAGAGAGAAAACTGAGTTCACCATTTTAACATTAGAATGAGTAGAAGTAGAAAAGAAAACATATCAGGGGGTGGCATGTTAATGAAGCAATTTGTTTATTAAAACAACAAAAATGACATGAGCATTGAGGATGTGATAACTTCTACATAACAGTCACATATGAAACTAAGAGCAGGTAATAGAGAGCACTTCTCCCTTTTCTCACTTGTTTTAAGCAGATGAAGCCGGGGTTTATTTAGTGCTGCAATATAGGCCGCATCGACCCAATCAACAGCGTAGCCCCGTGAACACAATTTAGACTTCATGACGGCAGATTTATGTGTGTGGTGGCACAGATCCGTCTCAATCTATAAAATTAACTTTTTGGTAGGCCTCGTTTAAGAGAGGTAGGTTGTGCGCTAGTGGCCAACAACAAAGTATTTCTGTCTGTCTCCTTGCAATACAGGGTTGTAGACAAGCCTCCGTTCTTCACCATGAACCACATGTCAAAAAAATGCACCTTTTCATTACTGGATTCACAGGTAAAGTGCAGATTAGTTTTAAAACTGTTGAGTGCAATCACAAAATCAGTAAGGTCATGGGGGTACCTTGAAACACGCAGAAAATGTCGTCAATATATATATATTAAGATATATTATATATCTACAATAATATGAATATGAATATAATAACATATTAAGAAGTCTCGGTGCAAAAGTGTTTTTGCTGTGGTTGAAGACAAAATTGTGCTAAAAAAAACATATAGATTTGCATAATTTGGGGCACAGATGGATCCCATGCTAGCTCCAGATGTCTGTAGATAGAAGTCATTATTAAAACTGAAGAAATTGTATTTCATGACAAAACCCGCTAGATCAACAATAAAGTGGTTAGGAGGATTAACTGTATGGTCCCGTGCCTCTAGAGAAAATTGCAGAGCTTCCAAGCCTTCATCATGGGGAATATTTGTATAGAGGCTTGTGACATCTAATGTCACGAGAAAGATATCATTAGGGAGGTTGGCCAAACAGGAGATTTTATTAATAAAATCGGTAGAATCCTCGACATAAGCAGGCAATGTATTGTACAAAGGGTTTAATAAAATAGTCGACAAATTCAGATAAGGGAGCTAATAAAGAATTAGTTTGAGCTACAATCGGACGACCAGGGGGATTAGAAAGTGACTTGTGCACTTTTGGGAGTGTATAAAAAACAGGTGTAATAGGATGGAGGCATTACAAAAAGTCGAATTCAGCTCTGGAGATAAAAGCATTTTCTCTGGCACCCTCCAAAAAGGTGTGTATCTCGTGCTGAAAACAATTAATAGGATCCGAGGGAAGAGGCTGATAAAAATTCACATTAGAAAGATGGGACAAGATTTCTGTCTTATATTTCTCAGCATCCTGTATCACAATTGCTCCACCTTTATCAGCAGGTTTAATGACTACATCTTTTTCATTGATCAATTCAACCAAAGGTATTTTTTCACCAATGGAAAGATTATGTGAGGTCCTGACTGGTTGCTCACACAATTTCATTATATCATGTTCCACAATCCTACAAAAAGTGTTGGTTACTAGAGGGTTAAAAGTGCTTTTTGGTTTAAAAGAGGTGGAAGGAGCAAGAGAAACAGGAGTGTGTGCAAAAAAATGTCTCAATTTAATTTTCCTGAAACATTTAAACAAGTCCACTTTCAAGCTGAATAAATTGGTTCCACTAGTTGCTTATATGCTTATAAAAATAGTTTTACTTGGTCAAACCAAACGGTTCAGCTATATTTAGAATCGGGAGAGAACACATAACATTTCACTCCTATCAAAAAAACAACAAAAAACAGAAAAAATATTTTCTTTAAATCCGCGATTTTTTTAAAACTTTTTGGTCCGAGTGTAATGTTATGTGGTCTCTTCTGTTTCTAAATATATCCAAACTGTTTGGTTTGACGAAGTAAAACTATTTTTATAAGCATTTTATGAAATGTCTATGGGAAAATGAATGGCGGATGAACATCTCTGGTACAGTGCTGAAGCAGGAAGTGACGTTCCACTTTGGCTCTCTATAGGACGAATCAGCGTGACGTCACTTGACACCCAGAAATGCGGAACCCCGCGGCGGATAATAGTATGAGTTGTGCCAAACAAACATTAATATCTCAAAAGCTATACATCACATCACTTATATTTTGACATTCTGAGAGCAGAAGTAGTTCAAGAGTTTGATGTATAATATATGCATGTCGTGTTAAAGTTGTGTGAACTGTCGCAGTTTTTCAAATGTAAACAGAGTTAACTGGCTAGAGTCAGACACTCACGTCTCACACCACTTGGGCTCCATAGGGTTCCATTGCCGTTGCCACCCAGTGACGTGGTTTGTTTACCAAAATGCTGCTCGGCTGATCCCTCGTATATGCTTATTATACCACACCTAAGGGTCGTGCTTCCACACCCTTAGTATGGTATAATAAGAATATATCACGGGCTGAAGTGATCTATTGCTTGGTTACCAAGTATGGAAATATGAAAATTATTATTATTGTTATTGCTATTATTATTATAATATCATTATTATATTTAAATGTCTTAAATCTGAGGAAAAAAAGAACAATCCTGAGCCTGATCCAGTTGCACCTGAGCCAGAGGGGCTCAGGTCCAACTGGCTCAGGCTACTTACTTACAGACTACTCAGATCCTGTTGCTTTGTTTAAAAAAGGACAGTTTGTCAAAGTGAAAGATCATGAAAACTTTGATCAGGAGTGTCTGTGAGAAGCCTACCCACCTTGACCTTCCTGTTAGTCACATGGTGTGCTCGGCAAACTCCTCCCCTGCAGTGAAGCCCAGCTCATAGTTCCTGAAGGTGCTCAGTGTTTTGAGGTCAAACATGTCTCCGTCTTGGACAACCACTTTGGTCTGAGACAGGGAGATGGATCAATCTGTATATAGGGCCAGGACAGGGAAAGCTGCTTATGTCAGGGTTTGAAATCAGAGTGCATCGTATATGTGTCAATTGTATTTTAACAGGAATCCATTACAGTGCAGTTTTCTTTTTAAATATATATTTCCACTGACTTGCGTGTGTTAGACTTGGTATAAACTTGATTTCAGTCTGGGAGATAGGCTCTACATGTATATCTGAATACTCCATCATCCAAGAAGATTATGGTATTTGCTATCATGGCTATTACATCAGCTTTACTTCTGTGTTGAAACTTAAAACTTAAACTTAAAACTGATAGCATAAATGTTTGCATTTTCCTCTTCAATGTAGACTACTGAAAGTAAAACTATTTTCCATGAATTATTGAACAACGGTTAGGACTTAACTGAAAGAGCATGAAATTGGATGATTGCATTGCTGTTGCACATCACCTTATAACAATACATTATCTACCTCTTTCTTTCTTTCCCATTTTCTCCCCAATTATACTTGGCCAATTGATCCCCATGCTGCCCTATTGGCTGCCCCGGTGGTGGTACTGGTATTCTCTGAAACTAGAACTTACACCTCAGGCATCCATTGGTGCCAACCATGTCATGATAGCTTGTCTAGAAGGGGGCTCAAAAACGCTCCCAAAGTGAGGCACAATTTCAGCAAGGGAAAAACTGGCATGACCATTTTCAAAAGGGTCCCTCGACGTCTGACCTCGAGCTGCCCTGCAACTCGCATACGCTGCCCTATTGGCGTGCGTTGCTCACCAAATGGTATTGCTCTTAAGTTTACATGCGTGCAGGTGTATGTGTGTGTGTGTGCCCCTTAAGTTTGTACATTGTGCCTATGACATCAACAGTGATGTCATAAGACGATTTTCTCTTATGACATCATCAGTCTTATGACATCACTGATGACATCATCAGTGGAACAAAAATTGAAACAGTCGACAAAAAAATGCCCACTTGCTCCCTTTTATAATATATAGATGAATGATGAGTTTACAATAATATAACCCCCCCCCCCTTTTAATGGTGTCATACTGCAACCTGACGCTGAGCCCATGTGAGAGGCTCGCTTCCTATGGTAAAGCCCAGTTACCCTGCTGGCATTTCAGAGAATAGTACTGCTACAGCATTTAGCCTCTCCACATACAAAATAATGTTGTTCTAACCAAACTCAACAAAGATGTTTTACAGTCAGTGCATCCACCCATTTCATTACAGTCAAATCTGGAGTAGCACCATTTTAAACAAAACAGTTACAGGAGCAAAAGCTTCTGCACACCTAAATGACAGGTGCGTCGGAGGAGGGAAAAGAAAATAACTCCCGCACACCGTCTCCAAATGCAAAAAGTTTATTTAGCAGAAAAGAATAACGGTTCGGTCCTAAGATCTTCATCAGTTTCTGAATCTGAAGAAGGGAGTTATTTTCTTTTGAAACAAAACAGTAACAACAGTAGAACATGTTCAGTACAAATATATGAATGAAAACTGAATACAACTGCTGCATGTAATATGTAATGTGAGTAATTGACACATGCCACAGATGTTGGGGCTGTTACGCACAAACCAATTACAATGTCTAAACGTTTACCTTTGCTGCTCCATTTATTGCTCAGGCATATTTCCAGTTTCCTTCATCCAGGTAAAACATCATCACACAGGTGGGCAGCCAAACCAAACTTGAGTTCCATTGCAGGTAACTGCCTTCCACCTGGTGGTACAAAAAGTTTATTACAACCAAAAATGAACACCAGAGCAAACAAATTGATAAATGGCTAATACACATCACTGTAAACTCCATGTAATGAAAGAAAGAAAAAAAACCGGCAAACTCTAAAACCAAAACACAATAAAGTGTAATTGTGAAATTTATTGATCAATTAAACATTAGATGAAGAGATTATTCAAATATGCTGCCACAGATTCTTCATGTCACATTCTTCATGTCATAGGTAATGCTTGGCATGAACACACACACCTTCTCACACGCGCGCACACACACACACACACACACACACACACACACACACACACACACACACACACACACAGTTTGTATGTACAGTATATGCATGAATAAACATTGGCAATTGCTGAACAACATCAAACCAGAAAGAGGCTAATTTCCTCAACTTAAGTATGTCCAAATTTAGACACACACTTACCCAACTTACTTATAGTTTTTACTATAGCTTTGTATCAAACCTCACTGGCATAATGAATTGTATGCACGCACGCACGCACCCAACACACACACACACCCACACACACACACACACACACACACACACTCCATGCTGAATTTCAGCCACTTAGGGCGAAAACTGTGGCTGCTAAAGGGTGGTGAACTTCTTGTGGACCGACCGACCAACCAACTGACCGTGACTTATACATTAGGCCCCGCCCCCTTTTAGGGAGAAAACACAAGCCTCTCCCCGGTGACTTCAATGTAAAATAGCTCTACCCCAAAAAATTATAGAAAAATAACAGAATCAATCTCGTTTATTAATGACCCCAAAACACCATGACATGATGACATGCTGACATGACATGACAATATATTACAACTCGTCTGGCCATAGAATGAGCAAGATACATCAGAAATATGACTTTGACCCATCTAAAATCATGTGACTCATGTCACATATTTACATTACAGCCCCGAGCCAAGTAGCCTACGACGACGCTGAGCTCCACTACAACAGCATTTCATGTAGGAAGGCTAAATTAGCAACAGGCGGACACCAGAACTAGGTCAGAGACGGGTCATGAGTCACATGATTTTAGATGGGTCAAAGTCATATTTATTTATTAATACACTGTGTGGCCGGCCGAGTTGTAATATATTGTCATGTCATGGTGTCTTTGTGTCATTAATAAACCAGATTGATTCTGTTATTTTTCGGCAGCTGGGCGGGAACATGTGCCGCCAGCCGCCGCCTACAAAATGACGTATTGCCGATCTGGTGTATAGAGACACTGCATGAAATAGGTCACGCCCATCACGGGGGAAATCGCTCCGTTCACTCCCATAGACCAGCGTCATTTTCCTTTAATTAAACATAGCTAAAAGCTGTTGTGTGGTGGGCTGCACACACAACAAATGTAAAAGATCGCCAGTTTTTTTTGTACTGAGCAAAACAAGAAAGCCATTGAGAATTGGCGAGAAGAAAAACTTGTCAAGGAAGTAAGTTGGAGTGTTCATCTTCCGTATATACGATCTTTTGGTGCAACACGCGACATAGATGCCAGGATTGGAGGGGGGGTTTCTGTTTTCCCCCGTTTTGGGCGTGGTTTCTGAATGATGACGCGCTCCGCAGTGTCTCTATAGAGCTGTTACTGATTTCCTGCATTTCCCAGAATGCCATTCAACAAACTGGGAGAAAGAACATGAGACATGTGAACTTCTTGATCCTGTACATGTAGGTGGAGAAAGCAATAGAGAGCCAAAGTGAATGTCACTTCCTCCTTCAGCATGTGTACCAAGGGATTTCATCTGCCATTTTATTTTCCATTGAGTTTTAATAAAATGCTTATAAAAATAGTTTTACTTGGTCAAACCAAGCGATTCAGCTATATTAAGAATCCGGAGAGACCATAGAACATTTCACTCGGACCAAAAAAACAACAACATAAAATTTATTTTTTTCTTTAAATCCGCATTTTTTTTTTTTACGTTTTGGTCTGAGTGAAATGTTCTGTGGTCTCTCCTGTTTCTAAATATAGCTGAACACCATTTGGTTTGAACCAGTAAAAGTATTTTTATCAGCATTTTATGAAATCTCTAAGGGAAAATAAATGGCGGTTGAAAATCTCTGGTACGCATGCTGAACCAGGAAGTCACGTTCACTTTGGCGTATTGCAGTTATTTCACAGAAAACATATTTCAAATTGTGTGTGTGTGTGTGTGTCTGTGCAGTTATTTCACACAAAACATAATGTATTTCAAATTGTGTGTGTGAGGCAGTTTACATACAGAGGATACTTCAGGTGCTCGTCAGCCTTGCTGTGTGTGTATGACTGCTACTACAACACAGGAACAACTGACAAAAGCACAACATTAAATGACCCCACAGGGTTTATGCTTCATTATAAATACAACTGAACGAGGGCTCCAGACTCACCTTTGCCCCCACAGCCATGGAACCATCCCAAGATACAATTTGAACTGTCCCCAAAGTTCATGTAAACAGCCCCAAAATGTTGTATTTCTTCCCTTGGTTTTGGCCTCTACCAGGTCCATTTGTCTGTGTGGCACCAGTACAGAACTCGGGCAGGTCACAGGAGTTACTGGACTCTAAACACGGGGTACCAGCTGGGTTGGGCAGTAAAGGCAAAAACATGTTGTCTACAACAGACTCTGGGCTTATGTAAAACATTGTACAATAGGGCTGGTTTAAAAAAATCGATATATATCGATATTGAATCGATATTCATGTGAAGGAACAAGTATCGATATATAAATCCCGTATCGATCTTTTTTTTAACGCATTAGTCTCGCATGGTTTAGTTCTTAGCGCAACGTGATCGCAGTCAGATCTCGTGAGGTCTCATTGTGCTTTTCAGACCATGCTTCAGACTGAAAAAACAAAGATGGGGGAGGCTGCTCTACTCAAGGTGCCGCGCCACATCTCAAAGCAGCAACAAGCCTCGCTGGAGAAAGCATTTACGTGCAAAGCTTCCATCCACTTCTCCACGTGCACAGAAAATAACATCGGCTCTGGCACGTTTTATTTGCAAAGATCTGCGGCCGTACAGCGTTGTAGAAAATGTTGGCTTTCGAAGCCTCGTTAAGTCACTTGAACCACGTTACGTACCATCACGCAAACAACTGAGTGAAGTGGCAATCCCAAAGCTGTATGAAGAGGTGAAAAAGAACGTCTCAACTTCACTGAAGTCAGCAGAGAGAGCTTGCGACAGCTGGACATCCAGAGCTACAGATTCGTACCTGACAATTACTTCTCTGCCCTTCTTGTCCGATCGGGCCCGTGATGACACCTTCTCCAGGCTGACCACTGTCTTGACTGAAGCTGCTCGTCTGGAGCAAGTGGAGGCATCTAATGTAAGTTATAGAAATAACAGTGTTCCTGCACACTACAGTATTTGTATTATGATGGTTTATTTATTATCCTGATCATGAATATTTATTTTATCATTCAACAGCAACAAGCTGATGGAGCTGCTGTGCTGTACAGCAGGAAGACGACTCCCTTGGTCCTATAATTTGTAAATAATTTTTTATTTACATTTTTTATTATCATTATTTACACTGGTTTCCTGCCAGTGATTTGAGTTGTTGTTTACACACTGAGCAAGGGTCACTGCCACACACTGGTAATAAGTTAAAACCAGGTTGAGAATGTGCATTGTGCATGCACCATGAGGCAGATGTACAGACCTCAAATCTGTTTGCACTATAATGTTTGTGAACTGGAAATGTTCATGAGCTGTATTTAATTAAATTTTATTTTATTTACAAAGCATTTATACTTTATGAAACACTGTTTACAACATGCTGCTGTTCAATGATTCTGTTGTATAGTGGAAATCTAAATTTGTTTGGCTTCTCACAGAAGACTGTAAAGAAAGATAAGATGTTGAATCACTATGTTGGTCATGTTTAAATAAAAAAGAATTACATCATGTAACTGCTTGCTTTAATTCTTAATGTAAATATTAATATTTTTTAATAATGCACCAGGTTAGAGGGTTCCTTGTACAATTTACAGCATTAGTTCTTTCGTATCGAATCGTATCGTATCGGAAATCGTATCGACTTGGGACCTTGTGTATCGGAATCGTATCAGGAAATCAGTGGCGATACCCAGCCCTATTGTACTAATAATATATACTATAATATACTATAATAATATTGAAATCTCACACCATGGGGTCCAACCTGCTTATTGTGAGAAAGGCACGAAAAGCCTGATTTCCCTTCAAATCAAAGTCTGAGCGGAAACATCATTAAGAACGCGATGAACGGCTTCAAAGCATTTCATTCTCTTTAGCAAATATTCCTTTTCAAAGAGAGGAGACACATCTGAGCTGCTTCAGAAGCATTTCCAAACATGTAGTTAAAGAAATCACTATTCACAAAATGTGTTATGTTTGGTTTGAACTTACTGTTCATGAGTTCAAAAGGTTCCTTGGTCTTCTTCAGAGACGGGGTGAATTTGAGGAGACCCTTCTGGATGCTGGTGAGGTGGCAGTTATCCACAGGATGCATCAGCTCCAGAGCCCCCTGTGAAGAGTTCAGGGAAACACAGAAAGGGATGGAGGCATAAGTGCAGGAGGGCAGTGGCGTGCCTGACCAAGTTGGTGCCCTAGGCAAGATTTTTGCTGGTGCCCCCCCCCTCCCCCAAAGAAAATATAATAAAAATGATATCGCAGCTAATTCCACCACTGCAGTGCAGGCTCAGAATCGCCCTTCCCCAGTGGCGCTGGAATTACTTTTAGGTAGGGGATGCTTGCGGGCAGCACCGACATATGCCCGCAAGGGCATATAATATATAGCCATGTGCTTGCGCGATGACATCATGTATTGGGGATGTCAAAGGGTGGCGATTGACGATCTGACTGAGGTCAAGATCGCGCAACTCTAGTAGGTTATCATCTCTCTTGTTGCATTTTTAAACTGGCAGATGGGGGATTCAACTTTTAGTTGTTTACTCACCTAAATTGGCTCTCTTCCAAATAATCCAGCCATGTAACTAACGCTACGTCCATTCATGAAAATAATGATGGGACATTAATGGTTTGTAAAGTGCCACCACGCGCCCACTCACATACCAGCTAGATGATCTGGATCATGAGCTGCCAGAGTTAAACAGCACCCGCTTTTGTGCGAATGCGGATCCTACACCGGCGACCGAGATGAATAAGATACGGACTCGCGGGAGTGCGCGTAGGCCGGCTAATTGTTGTTTAACATGTAGGCCAACCGGCTAGGAGCAGGTTATAATACGGATTCCACTGCATGTTAAGAAGTGGCTTTGGTTTGGTTTCCCCTGTCGTTGGAATGTATTGTCCTCATTTAGGCATGGGTCGATTTCCGGTTTTACCGGTTCGGTGTACGAGCCCAAACCGGTTTAATCACGTGCAAACCGAAAAAACCTATTTTTTTTTTTTTTTTTTTTTTGCCAGTCCATTCTGATTGCACTATTGTTCGTATTAGCCTCTTCTCAAGTTGCACTAGTATGCAAAAGTCTTATTTTGTTTATTATGTCGATGTTTGAAGAAAATGAATAGTTATGAGAAATAAATACAGGGTGTGTTTGTTACACAGGTGTCCTGCTTCTTTTTATTCAGTATCATTGCTGGTTGACAATACCAGCGAGGTGTACAGTATTATCGCTATCAGGTGGACTGAAGTTGCACTACAGACAGTTATGGGCCACACTCGGGAGCCCTGCTTAAAAAAATAATAATAATAATAATAATAATAATAATAATAATAATAATAATAATAATAATAATAATAATAATAATTATTACAAAAAAAAATCGGTATACCGGTTCGATCCGGTTTAGACGGCAATATCGAACCGGTTTTAAAATTTTCAAACCGACCCAGCCCTATCCTCATTGTATCGTCTATTGTTCTGAGTTTAGCCTAGCCTTCGGCTAGTGGTTTTGTTATTTTTGCTCCCGTTATATTTTCTTAAGTGAAGACTTTGTTGCTCTTCAAAACCTTGCCTGCTGCCTTTCTCTTCTGCATTTGGGTCCACATACTTCCACATACCTGACATGTAGGCTATGCAGTGTTTACTATCTATAAGGCACTTGGTCCATTTATTTGTGCTCCATTAATACGCTTGCACCGATTGTAAATGAATTTCCCGCCAAGTACAACCAAGATGATAAACAGGACAACCCCAAGGAACACCCCAACTCCAAGAGCAAGCTGCTGCCATCCTTCAAAGCCCCCGCTACCAAGCTCACTCAAGGTAGGATTCACAGAGAGAGAGAGAGAGAGAGAGAGAGAGAGAGAGAGAGAGAGAGAGAGAGAGAGAGAGAGAAAATTAAACCTGTCTTTTTTACGGCGCAAACACACTGGAAACAGAAGCGGTGCCGTGCGTAAATTCAGCTCGAGCAGGAGCCTGGCCATTCACACCAGAAGTCTGCTTTGCTCCGCACTGGTCCCAACTTGCACTGGTCCCAACTTGCACTGGTCCCAAGTCACAACTTGCACTGGTCACAACTTGCACAGAGTGACTGGCGGGGTCTCGCTGGACTCGTCGTCATGTCATGTGCAGACAGACACACAGACAGCATATAGCCTACCTACATCATCAGTGCGCCCTGCATCCTGGTGAGACACACTTGAGTGTCATCCGCTGAAACACACCGCATGGGGAAATAAGTGTTGTGTCAACTTCGCCAGCCATGGGAATGCATTGGGCTTAAATAGTACATTTTAATCTTGTCGGTTATTTCGGTTAACGATCGGTTAATGAGCGTCAGGTCAGGAAAAAAAATCATTTTCGCCATCCCTAGTCAACACAATTGTCTTTTGAGCATGTGCGACCGTGCCACAGATTTTAAGCACATGCACCCCCTATGCCAGGGCTATTCTACGGGTTTTAGGGCCATGCATGATGAAATAAAGTCGAAATTTCGTGATTAAAGTCGAAATTTCGACTTTAATCTCAACATTTGGACTTTATTCTTGAAAAAAAAAAAAAAGGCTCCTCGGAATTTTTTTTCTCTTCTGTCTGGTGCTTACATTTCGACGTGTTTCCATGTGTTGGCAAATTGATTTGAGCCCAAAATAATCTGGCCCCCATGACGTCTCATTTTTTAACAAATCTGGCCCACTACCCAATATGAGTCTGACACCCCTGGTTTATGTTGATTTCTTTGAATTAGATGATCGTGAGAAAATTGAATGCTTTGAAGGGATTTTTTTTGTAGCTGATTTTGTATGCCGGACCTGGGAATGAAGGCAGAATATTTTGTTTGGGACAAAGCTGGATAAATGACATTGACATTGGCATTTGTGATGAAATGGAATTGGCTGAGAAGTTTAATGTGCCTTTATTAACCCATGAGGGTTTGGGCACTTTGTGTGCATGACACAAGAATAAATACAATCATCATAATAATCAGTAGTAGGCCTCCTACTATTCTAGCACTTAACTTCACCAATACTGTACTGCAAGTTTGACCAACAACAACAACACATTTATGACTCAATAAAAAGACAAGAAGATAAAAACAGAATGCTCACTGCTCTTTGTGATCTCGATGACTCCACCTGCACCCTCCATCTCCAGGTTGGTGTTCTCCTTCAGGTTGCGGCACACAGCGTGCAGGATGCGGTTCACCACACACACAGCTGGAGGTGGAGCTGGGGGGATGGGTGGAGGAGCAGGAGCGCAGATGACCGCTTGCTTCCCACAGCAACCTCTCAACGTCCTCGCCATATAGCCACAGCCGTTCAGCATCATCCACGCTGTCCGGAGCTGAGCTGCTATAACATATCAGGTCCATCTGAGGAGAGAAGAGAGGGAAGAGAAGACGGGACAGAGAGAAAAGAAAGAAATGCTGTAATTCAGACCAGGAGAGGGTCAGCCACTTGTTTTTGTAAAAAAAAAAAGAGTGTGTGTGTGTGTGTGAGATTTAGTGTGTCTGGTCGCTTAAACACTGTGACCTTCATTTTAACTCTGTGGTCTAAGTTGTCAGTTCAGCTGTACCCAGCAGAGGGCAGCAGTGATGCATTGTTGATGATCTGTGTCTCTCTCTCTCCATTAGCCAACTGCCTTAACATATTATTTCTATCAATAGTTAAAATATATTCCTACCAGTAATCAGGGATGCAAACTAGTCACCTTTTTGATCCCAAAATAGGGCACTTTAACTGAATGATTTTGAGTGGTTTTGTATCAGCCCTGGTATCCGTCACCTTTTTCATTCTCCATTAGTTTGCATCCCTGAGTAATAAGCAGGTAGTTAACATGTATTCCAAATCAATAGAATTGCCAAAATATATTCATAATAATGGGATGGTCAAAGTATTGCAAAGAAAGAGAAAAAGTAGATTTTTGTGTGTGTGTGTGTGTGTGTGTGTGTGTGTGTGTGTGTGTGTGTGTGTGTGTGTGTGTGTGTGGGTGTGTGTGTGTGTGTGTGCGTTTGTGTCTGTCTGTTTGTCTGATATGTTCATATGTTGCAATGTACAAAGCTGGAACTCTGACATATCATCAGACAATAATAGAACACGCTCATAATGTATACAACATCTGGACATTGATATAATAGGAGTGACTGGAAATCAAATAGCTTGTGTTGATGGATAGAAGTGGTTTGGGCAAAATAGAAGCAGACTTCATCACCGTGCTGGGTCAGGAGGAGTGGGTTAAAAAAACAAGAGAATAACAAATATCTGCAGAGTGCAGAGACATTTCCTGCAGCTGTGGGCATTTGTCCACTGCTGCAGGAACTGCATTTTGAACAAATCAATAGTGTCTTAGTGAAGAAAGAAAAGAATGAGAGAATTTCACATTTCTATTATAGATTTTCTTCAACCACATAACATTCATATGTTGATACTGGAGTGATCTGCCTTATTTCAAGATATTGACAAGTTAGACTGCACTGGAAACATGTGAAATGATCTCACCTAATTGTCAGATCTTTGTTATTCTGCTTGTTTTTTGTGCCTATGAGGATGTGAAGGAAGAAGCCATGTGTTGGTTGTTGTTTTGATCATAGGCTAGGAACAACAGTGAAACACCTGACTGGACGGTAAGGAGTAGATGTGCACTCACGTTGACATGTTTCTCCAACCGATAAACTCCACACGGCTGGTGGAAATCAATGTGTTTCTACACTCATCTGCCAACGCCAGACTCAGCCCCAGGGCAGGATGCATGAGTTAGATCTATGGGAACTTCTTGGAGAAAGATAAAAAAAAAAACCAACACAAGGTATTTGGGTTCATTTATGTTGATGTGTATCTGTAGACCCTGCCTATGTGCGAGAGACAGAAAAAGACTATGATAGAGTGGTGGGGAGAAAAAAGATAAGGGGAGAGAGGGGAGAGAAGGGGAGAGTTCCTTCCAGAACTTTGTCTTCCATAAAGAGTCGGCAGCTCATCTGTGGGAGGAGCAGGTTGGCTAAGCTTTGTGTTACACATATCACAGTCAAATGCAACGGACATAAACAGTAATAGTGCAGCTGGGAGTCAGTCAATGCACACACACACACACACACACACACACACACACACACACACACACACACACACACACACACACACACACACTCGTCAGCCTCCTCAGGGAGCCTCCTATCCTCCCTCTCTTGCTTCCTAACCTCATACCCCTCCTTCCTCACTCCTTCCTCCCACAGTCTGTGATCAGTGAGGCAGCTTCTGCAGCCTGTCACTAACTCCCAGCACATACAGTACACACACTGCGTGTGTGTGTGTGTGTCGTCATCGTGTGTCATCGTCATATTCCGAGTGGGAATGTCCAGCATCTATACCAGTGTTGGGCAAGTTACTTTCAAAATGGCTCTATCACTGGCACAATCAACTGGAGACAGATTTCTATGTGTAGATGTAATCCACCCATGTAAATTGTATCTAGAAACCGGATGCCACAGTTACATCTCTACACAGTAAATGTGTGTGTGTGTGTGTGTGTGTGTGTGTGTGTGTGTGTGTGTCTCCTCACCTTGTGTGAGTGTGTGAGCCGTGTCTGCTGGATCTGTGCATCAAGCTGCAGGCAGAGTCTCTCCAGTTGGACGGTGTGTGAGGCCTGGAGGCGCTCTCTGTCCTCCTGCAGAGCACACAGCAAGCGCTCCCTCTGAGCAGCCTCCTGGAAGACACACACACACACACACACACACACACACACACCTTATCATACCGTAAAACGTCAAATAAATGCTGAGTCCCAAATAGATGGCGCGTCTGGCTACACGTTTTGGTAAATAAACGCCGGTCTCAAACAGTAGATAGAGTCTGCCACTGCTTGCCTGTAATACCAATACCACACATTTATTTATACTTATAGACCTTATTCGCTAACCCTGGACAGCACCATATTGTTGACATACCGTCCTGCGCGCACACAGCGCTGCAGCTGACAACTAGTAACAGCCTTATTGTCGTTTCTGTTCCATTACAAAATAGTGATGCTAATGACACCAATAAAACCCCACAGTTGTTATTTGTATGTTGCCGACGGCAGCCGTTAATGCCTGTAATAAATAAACAAAAGAACGAGGTGAACAGACTTTGCTGTGAGGAGCTGTCAGAAAGTTTTACCTGTCTCTCCTAACTATCCACACATCTCCTGTGCTGCTGACGTATCCTCCGTCTCGCTCCCTTCAAGTCTGTGGACGGTAGAGATAGAAACAAACCACAGGGACTTCATTGCTGTCATTACTACAGCCATGCCTAACGCAGGTCACCATCCGAACACAATTGGAACGATACAGGTAACGCTAACAGCGGCTAGCTTCCTATAAACGTTACTCCACATAGGCTGTCACTTGAGAGCTGCTTGAGAGCTGCTGCGTTATGTCAACAATATGGCGGCGTGGGCGTGCCAGTACGTGACTGACGTCAATCGAATAAGGTCTATTCTACTGCTGTCCTCACTGTGAGTAGCTCAGGATCTACTGCTGTCCTCACTGTGAGTAGCTCAGGCTGCTGTCCTCACTGTGAGTAGCTCAGGATCTACTGCTGTCCTCACTGTGAGTAGCTCAGGATCTACTGCTGTCCTCACTGTGAGTAGCTCAGGATCTACTGCTGTCCTCACTGTGAGTAGCTCAGGATCTACTGCTGTCCTCACTGTGAGTAGCTCAGGATCTACTGCTGTCCTCACTGTGAGTAGCTCAGGATCTACTGCTGTCCTCACTGTGAGTAGCTCAGGAATGCTTGTACCCCTGAGCCTTGTACTGTAGATGTTGTCTTTGTGTGTGTCGTGTGTTTTATCTGTTTTTTGTATGATATGGTCTTGAATAAAATTTATAAAAAAAAATAAAAAAAAGTCTGCCTGCACGCGCCTTGTCGGCTTGAAAATAGAACTCACGCCTTTAATGATAAAATCGGCGCTGCATAGGCAAGGCGTGGTGCAGGGTTCACGCTCAGGCGCCCGGTGTACACAGCCTCGTTCATCCTCGGTGAAGGTGATGGGGGGGGGGGGGGTGTGTGGGAGGGGGGGGGGGGGGGGGGCTAGGCGTTGTGCAGGGGCTCTTGTGTTTGGGTCGGGTGGTTGGGGTGAGGCTGGTGGGGTGGGGTGGGGGCCTACGGGGGTGGGTGGGTAGGAGGGGATGTGGCTCTTGGCTGCGGGGGAGGGGGTGGTGTGTGTGTGGGGCACAAGTCCATGGTGTGGGGGGTGCCTGGGGGGTGATGTGTGTGTGTGGGGGGGGTGCCTGGGGGTGGTGTGTGTGTGTGGGGGGTGCCTGGGGGGTGGTGTGTGTGTGGGGGGGGTGCCTGGGGGGGTGCCTGGTGGTGTGTGTGTGTGGGGGGTGCCTTGGGGGTGGTGTGTGTGTGGGGGGGGGGTGCCTGGGGGGTGGTGTGTGTGTGGGGGGGGTGCCTGGTGGTGTGTGTGTGTGGGGGGTGGTGTGGGGGGGGGTGCCTTGGGGGTGGTGTGTGTGTGGGGTGGGTGTCTGGGGGGTGGTGTGTGTGTGGGGGGGGTGCCTGGTGGTGTGTGTGTGGGGGGGGTGCCTGGGGGGTGGTGTGTGTGTGTGAGGGGGGGGGGTGCCTGGGGGGTGGTGTGTGTGTGTGTGTGTGGGGGGGTGCCTGGGGGTGGGGTGTGTGTGTGGGGGGGTGCCTGGGGGGTGGTGTGTGTGGGGGGGGGGTGCCTGGGGGGTGGTGTGTGTGTGGGGGGGGGGGGTGCCTGGCGGTGGGGTGCCTGGGGTGGGGGGATGGGTGAGAGTGGGGGACCTTAAAGTCTCTGCCGGGCAGATTGAGATTCCACCAGGAGACGTTGCATTACGACCGCGAGGCGAGGCAGCGGTCGCAGCCTGTCGTGTCTAGTGAACGCCTGTGGCTGACAGTACTGGCTGTATCCACCAGAGGCGTCCCCGAAGCGGCTCTGCTCCACTAAACAAATCGGCCTGTGTATTTCGAGTCCAGTCAGGTCATGAGGCCCTGCCCCTGCCAGAGTTGTACAGTCTGATGGCTGTGGGGACAAAGGACCTCCTGAAGCGTTCCGTCCTGCAGCTCAGTGAGAGGAGCCGACCACTACCTCTGCTTCTCTGGCCTGTCAGGGTGGTGTGGAGAGGATGGCTGGTGTTGTCCATTATGGCCTGCACCTTGCGGTGTATGCGTCTCTCCACCACAGTCCCCAAGGAGTCCAGCCTTCTACCCAGCCGACCAGTGTCCTTCTCTTTACCGCTGCTTCCCCAGCAGGTTGCAGCATAGAAGAGGACACTAGCATTTGTTAGAGTTTGTGATTTTTTTTTATTTTTATCTACTTAACTAGAAAAATAAATAAATTAACATTTGAAGAGTCACAAGTGTTCTTTGTTTTGTGTTCACAATAGTGATGTCAGATTTGGTGAGGTCAGAGCTATGGAATATTACATCATCCATCTTTGCTCACTACATCTTAGCCTTTCTCACCTAGCCTGGGTAAACCCAGCCCCCACGTGACCTGCTCTCAGACCTGCTCACTAGTCACTTGTGACTAGTGAGCAGGGTCTGTCTGAGAGCAGGTCACTGGGGGCTGGGTTTACCCAGGCTATTTCTCACCCTCAGCTGTGCATAAACTACAGGTTGTTATTAACTTAGTTTTCAAATACAAACGTGAAATGATCAGTTATCTCTTTAACACTGTCTTAAACAACACTTTTCAAAACATGTCTCCACTATTTATAGAAGGAACTGCACACATTTGACATTGTCTAACTCAGTGGTTCTCAAATGGGGGTCCGGTCCGTGGCACTTTGCCTGGGGGTCCGCGAAAAGTTTTCAGGAACATAAAAATGAGAAAGAAGTTACTCCCGCACACTGTCTCCAAATGCAAATAAAAGTTTAATAGAATTCTATTAAACTTTTATTTGCATTTGGAGACAGTGTGCGGGAGTAACTTCTTTCTCACTGTGTCAGGTTTTGCCCTTCTCCGACGCACCTGTCGCGTAGGTGTGCGAAAGCCTTTTCTCCTCAAGGAACATAAAAATAAAAACGTTTTGTGTGTGCAAAAGCTTCATAGTTCAACACAAATATGTTATGCTTTAAATCTAAAATGGTTCATGGATTACATTCTAATCTAAGAAACCTATCAATTTAAAAATCAAGCATGTTACCGTGGAAACAATTAAGCTTAGCCCAAAATCACAAATCAGAATGAGGGGGTCCCCAGTATATTTTCTATCTTGTAAGGGGTCCTTGGCTGAAAAACATTTGAGAACCTCTGCTGGAGGCTACTAGTCTTATAGCCTGCACCCCCCAGTGGATGTAACCAGTTACTGTACTTCCTGCTCAGTCTGCTCACACGTGCCACCTGGCGGCTCTTTTGCGCACTGCAGCTCTGGTGAAAAAGGGAGGGGGGAAATCACCCTAATTAATCCAGGAGGCTGCGGCAGGGCGCAGCAGGCTGGGTGAGGTCCTCCATCTTCTCCTGCTCCATGATGGAAGTCATCTTCAGCATGAGCTCCAGCTCCTCCAGCGCCACGGACAGCTCCTCCTCCGGGACGCCCAGATCCATCTCACCCCTCCCTCCCTCAGGTGGTTCCAGTCCTCCATGTCGTTCCTGGCCTGAGACTGCCGCTCGGGCCCTGTGTCGTCTTCTCTCCCCGCTGCTGCGACAGCGGCTTCTCTCGCTTTGTCTTTATTCGACTCCTCTGATTCCTCGGCTTCTCTCTCGACTGTGCGGAGGTTTTCCGCCGAGTCGTCCGCCCCGTCCGCCTCGGTCCGGCTCTCTGCCTGTGGAGCGCTGTGTGCACTGTGGTGATGAGGACAGTAGGGATGTTCCCAGTGCTGACCAGGCTCTTCGGAAACATCTGTGAGAACAGCAGCAGAGTGGAGTAGAGCGGCAACCATTAGTCGCTTCATTGATTAGTCGATGGACAACAAATAACAATTTCTTTTATAATCAATCGTTTAGACAATTTTTTTTAAAGGAAAAAGATTTACGCAAATCCTCTGGTGAATGTGAATATTTGCTGGTGTCTTTAGTCTTCTATGACAGTAAACTGATGATTATCTTTGGGTTGGGGACTGTTAGTCAGGCCAAAAGGAGACATTTAAGGATGTCATCTTGGGCTTTGGGGATCAACATGATCAAGTGATTAACATATTTTCACCATTTTGTGACATTTTATAGACATCGATTAGTCAAGAAAATAATCTTTTTCGAATAATCGATAATGAAAAGAATCGTTAGTTGCAACTCTAGAGTGGAGAGGAGTTTCCTGAGTCAATACTTTTACATCCACATTTCCCTGAAATGTACCCTCAATTCTGCAGCATTCAAAGAAATACTACACTTGACTTGGAAGTACCCATATACAATACAGGGACTATTACACAATCTAAACATTTACATGCCATTACAATGGAATTGCAGTCCAATCAATATTAATATTAACAACTCTCTCCCAATGCTGCAAACCACCATCAAAGACTGAATCTAAAGACTGAATCTAAAGACTGAACCTAAAGACTGAACCTAAAGACTGAATCTAAAGACTGAATCTAAAGACTGAATCTAAAGACTGAACCTAAAGACTGAATCTAAAGAGTGCATCTAAAGACTGAATCTAAAGACTGAATCTAAAGACTGAATCTAAAGACTGAACCTAAAGACTGAATCTAAAGACTGAATCTAAAGACTGAACCTAAAGAGTGCATCTAAAGAGTGCATCTAAAGACTGAATCTAAAGACTGAATCTAAAGACTGAACCTAAAGACTGGATCTAAAGACTAAATCTAAAGACTGAACCTAAAGAGTGCATCTAAAGACTGAACCTAAAGACTGAACCTAAAGACTGAATCTAAAGACTGAACCTAAAGAGTGCATCTAAAGACTGAACCTAAAGACTGAATCTAAAGACTGAATCTAAAGACTGAACCTAAAGACTGAATCTAAAGACTGAACCTAAAGACTGAACCTAAAGACTGAATCTAAAGACTGAACCTAAAGACTGAATCTAAAGACTGAATCTAAAGACTGAATCTAAAGACTGAATCTAAAGACTGAACCTAAAGACTGAATCTAAAGACTGAATCTAAAGACTGAATCTAAAGACTGAATCTAAAGACTGAACCTAAAGACTGAATCTAAAGACTGAATCTAAAGACTGAATCTAAAGACTGAACCTAAAGACTGAATCTAAAGACTGAATCTAAAGACTGAACATAAAGTGTGCATCTAAAGACTGAATCTAAAGACTGAATCTAAAGACTGAATCTAAAGACTGAATCTAAAGAGTGCATCTAAAGACTGAATCTAAAGACTGAATCTAAAGACTGAATCTAAAGACTGAATCTAAAGACTGAACCTAAAGAGTGCATCTAAAGACTGAACCTAAAGAGTGAATCTAAAGACTGAATCTAAAGACTGAATCTAAAGACTGAATCTAAAGACTGAACCTAAAGAGTGCATCTAAAGACTGAATCTAAAGACTGAATCTAAAGACTGAATCTAATGAGTGCATCTAAAGAGTGAATCTAAAGCATCTCAATCAGGTGGGATGAGACAGTCTTCTCTGGTGCTTTCATGGTAAATGGTAAATGGCCTGCATTTATATAGCGCTTTTATCCAAAGCGCTTTACAATCAGTAGGTAGTCTACATTCACCCATTCATACACCGATGGCGGCAGGCTGCCACGCGGGGTGCCTACACACCATCGGGAGCAGGGAGGGTTGGGTGTCTTGCCCAAGGACACAGCGACAGCAGCTGGGAGGGAGCGGGGATCGAACCGCCAACCCTTGCGTCATTGGCCGACCCGCTCTACCTCCTGAGCTAAAGCCGCCCCAAATCCATGATCCATCATCATGATATGATGATGAAAGCAGTGGTTCTCAAAGTGGGGTCCGGGGACCCCCACAGGTCCTCACTATAATTCCATCCATAAGTAAGACAATGACTGTTTGTTTTGGTCCTGGGTTTCATACACTTTCTGTAATAAAACATCTAAGAGCAAAAATCGTATCAGATGGGGGGGGGGGAAGGTCATGGGACAAAATCTGTGGTGTAAATTTGTGTCAGTTTAGGGGTAACCTGATGCTGCCAGATGAATGGGTGTGTTTCACAAAAACACAATCTGATCTCAAGATCTGGTGAGAATCCAGCAGGCTTGCAAGGTTAGTTTAGGGCTCCTTGACGTGAGACAGTTTGAGAAGCACCATCCTAAAGTGCTCAGTGTGACTCTACCTTCCCAGGCCTCCTTGGTGTTGGTGTGTGGAGCTACGTCCTCCAGCAGCCGGCCCTCCTGTGTGACGTGGCTGATCTCCCTCAGCTGCAGCAGCAGACTCTGCTCCTGGTCGGCCGTCACTCGCCTCACCCTACAGCACATGCAGAGAGAGAGAGAGAGAGAGAGAGAGAGCTACAGCACATGCAGAGAGAGAGAGGAGCGTACAGCCCACCTCTGTGCACAGCTTTCATGTCCTGGCTGTTTCTTGTTCCATCTTAAAATGTATTTACTGGATTTGCCGATTTCAAGATTCCAACTTATTTGAAGCCATAGTCAGTAAACATTTTACAAACGAGGAACTTGTCTTTGTGCAGGATGCAGCGCGGCCATCACAGCAATAGCAACATATGGAGCAGAGCGAAAGACAATCTTCAAATTATAAATTATAAAGTGCAAAGTAAAAGACCTTTAAGGTGACACATCCATGTAAATGTCCTTGTAATAAGTCCATTTAGGTCTGTGTTGAATATGAATATAAAAATACAATATATTAGTGCGATACATGTGGACGCAGCTTTTCAGTTTAAACATGTTTGCTGCACTGGGGGGGCGGGATTTAAATGCAATGTTAAACGGTACTAAATATGATATTCAGCCCTGCTAGATGTCAGCAAAACACTAGTTGCAATTAGGGGTGGGACAAAATATCGATACTCACGGTATCGCGATATTTCCACTTGCGATACGTTATCGATACACTGGCACCAAGTATCGATATGTTTATTTAAAAAAAAAAATTTTTTTTTTTTAAATAAACAGGCTAAAATATTATGCTGTGTGTGGTAGTTGAAACATAGTTTCAAGTTGATGTTTATTTATGTTTGTAGTTGAAACAAAAACATAAATACTGTAGGCTACATGAATGGAAATGTTTGCTCATTAATATCTACTTTTAGAAATTATATAGGTTGGTAGGTTATATAGGTTTTCTTGTTTTAATAATAATAATAAAAAGACTTAATGTGTAACTTTTCCTCCGTGGTATCGAAAATGTTATGAGTGAGTGAGTGAACTCTGAGAGAGTTCATGTCAATTCTGCTAATAAATACATATACCTGCTTCTTGCCTTTTAGGGGTATTTTTTTCTCTTCAGTTACACAGGTATCGTGATGTATCGTCTTCCAATATATCGATTATCGCAGAATCGCTGTATCGTGATAATATCGTTATCGAGGGCCAAGTATCGTGACCATATCGTATCGTGAGCTACTCAGCGATTCCCACCCCTAGTTGCAATGTGGGGAGACAGGGGCGTAATTGTGAGCAGAGGAGGAAGCCACGCCCCCTCTGTGTGTTTTGAAATAGGAGGTGTCAGGGAAAACACGGGGAGGAAGCAGGTGGTGTGGGTTAAGATTAGGGTTTTCTTATTTAACCACGAGCATACGCAAACCCTAACCAAATTGTTTTACTTTCCTAAGCCTAATCTCGCTGTCAGGACACACCCACCTGTCAGGACACATGCACCTGTCAGGACACACCCACACCTGTCAGGACACACCCACCTGTTAGAACACACCCACCTGTCAGGACACACGCACCTGTCAGGACACACGCACCTGTCAGGACACACCCACCTGTCAGGACACACCCACCTGTTAGAACACACCCACCTGTCAGGACACACGCACCTGTCAGGACACACCCACCTGTTAGAACACACCCACCTGTCAGGACACACCCACCTGTTAGAACACACCCACCTGTCAGGACACACGCACCTGTCAGGACACACGCACCTGGAGGACACGCCCACCTGTCAGGACACACACACCTGTCAGGACACACACACCTGTCACCTGTCAGGACACACCCACCTGTCAGGACACACGCACCTGTCAGGACACACCCACCTGTCAGGACACACGCACCTGGAGGACACGCCCACCTGTCAGGACACACACACCTGTCAGGACACACACACCTGTCACCTGTCAGGACACACCCACCTGTCAGGACACACGCACCTGTCAGGACACACCCACCTGTCAGGACACACCGACCTGTCAGGACACACGCACCTGTCAGGACACACGCACCTGTTAGGACACCCCCACCTGTCAGGACACACGCTCCTGTCAGGACACACCCACCTGCCACCTGTCAGGACACACCCACCTGTCAGGACACACGCACCTGTCAGGACACACGCACCTGTCAGGACACACGCACCTGTTAGGACACCCCCACCTGTCAGGACACACGCACCTGGAGGACACGCCCACCTGTCAGGACACACACACCTGTCAGGACACACCCACCTGTCAGGACACACCCACCTGTCAGGACACACGCTCCTGTCAGGACACACCCACCTGTCAGGACACACCGACCTGTCAGGACACACCCACCTGTCAGGACACACCCACCTGTCAGGACACACCCACCTGTCAGGACACACGCTCCTGTCAGGACACACCCACCTGTCAGGACACACGCACCTGTCAGGACACACGCACCTGTCAGGACACACGCTCCTGTCAGGACACACCCACCTGTCAGGACACACGCACCTGTCAGGACACACCCACCTGTCAGGACACACCCACCTGTCAGGACACACGCACCTGTCAGGACACACGCACCTGTCAGGACACACCCACCTGTCAGGACACACGCACCTGTCAGGACACACCCACCTGTCAGGACACACCCACCTGTCAGGACACACCCACCTGTCAGGACTGTGGTTGGCATGGGAAACAATATTCTCCATCACCATTTGGGTTTCTCTCAGCTCGTCCTGCAGCTGAGTCGTCCTGCAGCTGAGACAGCTCGTCCTGCAGCTGAGACAGCTCGTCCCGCAGCTGAGACAGCTCGTCCCGCAGCTGAGACAGCTCGTCCCGCAGCTGAGACAGCTCGTCCCGCAGCTGAGACAGCTCGTCCCGCAGCTGAGACAGCTCGTCCCGCAGCTGAGACAGCTCGTCCCGCAGCTGAGACAGCTCGTCCTGCAGCTGAGACAGCTCAAAGTCAGCTGGGGGGAAGTGAAGGAGAGAGAGATAAAAGGAAGGGAAAACCATAATCATCAATAATGGATTGATAATGGATAATGGATGTTTGTGGGTATTCTTTAAGTGAACAACGCAGCCAATGTGTATTACGTGTACTTTTTTATTCTATTTATTTAACCTTTATTTATCCAGACAGGTGAGAACAGAAACTTATTTACAATGATGGCCTGGTTAAAATTGCCATTCATTTTACAATGATTTAGGCAACTCAATACACTAAAAACAAGCAATATAAACTTGATCTTATCATTACTAGTGAACTATATGCAGAGGATCGTACATGCCAACTGTCAAGATTTCTGAGATGACCGTACATGTGTCTCAGTGGAGCAGCAGGGGTTTAGGTTACTTCTGTTGGGCCCACTACATTTTTTACAGCATTAATGTTATCGTTTCATTACAAATATTCACATTAATTCATGTTATCGTTTCATTACAAATATTCACATTAATTAATGTGAGAGTTGTAGAGCTCTCCTGAGCCAGAAACCTGAAGTGAAGACGCTATCCGATGCCTAACATCCTCTTCTTCTAAATAACTGTTGTTGCCGCTTCCAACTTGTTGTGTAAAATCCACTTTTATATCGTTGATATAAAAAAATCCTTGATGCAATACCATTCAGGAAGTGTGGGGGGGCAGTACGGACAGCGACGCACTGTGTTTACACTACTGTATATATACTAATGTATAATAGTTTCATCCCTAGTCACTAGTTACTTTTACAGGTATGTAACAAACTGAAGTAACTAATTACATTTAAAAGTAACTTTCCCAAACACTCCTGTCTCCCTCCGCAGTTTATCAGTCAGAAGCTGTGTGTTGAAGCAGCAGTGTTTCACCTTGAAGAGGATGTAGAGTAAGATCCTGAAGCCGTAGATGGGGATGATTTGCCCCCCCAGGTTGGACTTGCCCCCGGTCCCTGCCCCCTTGGCCCGGGCGATGGCCTCGGAAGAACTGGGAGCCCGCTGCCCGCTGGCCCTGGCTGTCCGGGGGCATCTGACGGTGGACCATCGGCGGGAAGCGTCCCAGACCTGGAGATGGCCGAGGGAAGAGGAGGACACACCCCGGTGAAAAGACTAATGGACAACGTCTTTAGTACTTACTTTGGCCATGTTCACATTCTACGACACTCGCCCAGTATCACAAAACAGTTAAAACAGGATCAAACAAAAACACAGTGAATGTTATTCTATAAGCGAGCACCGATGACCAGGCAACATGTGTGCAAAGTAGTCCTTTCAGGAAGATTTTTTTTTCACATTTCCTCCCATTTTCTCCCCAATTGTATTTGGCCACCCCCCCCCCCCCCTCCACCGATGTGTGGAGAGCCGTAGACTAACACCACGCTTCCTCCAACACATGCGCAGTTGCCACCCACTTCTTTTCACCTGACAGCGGGGAGCTTCACCGCCTGGACCTAGCACGTGGGAGGATCCCGCTATTCCCACCAGTTCACTTCTGCTCCGAACCGCCAACCAGAGGTGGCACTATTGCAGCGACCAGGACACCAATCCGGCTTCCCACCCGCAGACACCAGCCAATCGGGCCTGTACGCCCGACCAAGCTGGAGGTAACACGGGGGAGCGAACCTGCGACCCTTGTGTTGGTAGGCAAGGAATCTCCTGCTACACTACCCAGACGCCCAGGAAGATTGGTTCTTATTCTTTACAGTAGACACACTAGGCCTCTGACAGGATTTGATTTGGACTAGTTGTGCAGGTTAGGTGTTGGGGTCAGTTATGAAGCAAAGCTGGTCACATGACATACTGTATATGAAGCAAACCAACTCCCTTTGTGTATCTATGTGTTTGTATACGTGCTATTTCTATGATCAATTCTCTTAGTGAGTGTGTGTTTACCTTGCTCACCATCAGACCTGGTGACCCGGCCGTGCTGCTGCTGGTGAATCGTGGAGACTTCCTGGTTCCTTTGGCTGAGAGAATCACACATAGTGCAATCGTGAGAGGCTTTATATGCAGGGCTGTTTTCAATACAACATACAATGTGTGTGTGTGTGTGTGTGTGTGTGTGTGTGCAAGAGACAGTGTGTAGAATCGCCATATTCAATGTGTGTTTCCCATGTTTCAAAACAGTACCAACCTGTGCTTTCAAACTTGCCAGCTGGCTCAAAAGGTTCTTCTCGTTGCTTTGAGCCTTGTCCCAATCTAGCTTGTTGGCCTCCTCCAGCTTCTTCAGGGAGCCAGACGTGCTTTCTTTCCATCTGCCTTTTCAGATCTTTGACCTCAGGCTGACGGCCCTCTCTCTCTTTGGAGCTCTCCTCCTGTGCTTCATATTCTGTATACAGCAGCACATGTGGAAATATCAATTAGCATGCACTTCCTTTAGTAGAATGCAACTTGAGTAAGTGTCAGTCTACATCTGATTCACACACATGTATGTATAGCATCAAGGGCTGCATTATGAAAGGTCTGTAGTACCTGTGCTTCATAGACGCCCTCAGTGTCCAGAGCAGAGGTCAGTGTTGATCTCTTTGAGCAGCAGGCTGGTAGCAGGGCACTGCCAAGGTGGCCTGAAGGATCTCAGGGCACCACGGCCAGAGGGAGGGGCAACGGAGGCCATGGCCTGCATGTAACTTCCACCCTGGTCAAGAGATATTGAAAAAAATTATTTTGCTTGACTTGTTACAACAATACATGCTTAAGAATGTATAGTAATTGCCGACCACTAGGTTTGCAAGGCCCCATAGTTAGTCTATATCAGTGGTTCTCAATTCTTTTCATAATGAAGGACCCCTAAACTGACACAAATTAGACCACTGACCCCTATTTGACAGGATTTTGTCTCATGGTCCAGAAAGTGTATAAAACCCATGACCAAAATAGTCATTGTGTTACTTATTAATGGAATTATAGATCAAATAAATGACCCCCCTTTTGGATGGGGACCCCCTGAAACCCCCTCAGGGACCCCTGGGTGTCCCCGGACCCCCATTTGAGAACCACTGGTCTACTGTATATAACCTGAACCATTTTCACCAAAACGACTCCCATCTGTGGGGTAAGGCTGGACCTGTTCTCCATCACCGTCACTGCTCCGTGTCACCTCCTCCAAGTCCTCCAAGTCTCTGTCATCTGGACCTGTTCTGTATCACTGTCACTGCTCCGTGTCACCTCCTCCAAGTCCTTCAAGTCTCTGTCATCTCTAGAAGGCGGTACCGCTACTTGAGTCGGGCCACTTGGGGTCCTCAGTGGCGTGCAGACATTTTGGGGGGCAGGTGCTCAAATGAAAAAGGGCATCCCTCTCATAATTATATAAAAAAGAAAGAAGTAATTAATTAAGTGTGGTGCCCCTCCGGCCCTTCATTAACAGGATTCTGGGCCAAGATATTTGACTGGTACTCTAAGGCCTACAAAATAACCTTACAGCCAGAGGCAGAACTCGCCATCTTCAGCTGCTCCGAGTCCTCACTGAACTTCCCTATAGCTGTGCAACAGACTGACACTGGGGACAACTGTCGCCAAAAAACTAATTTTAAAGGAATGAAGTCCTCCTCTTCACCTTTTTCTCCCTCTCTACCTAGAAAGTCACACACTTTTCTCTCTCTCTACCCAGCAAGTCACACACTTTTCTCCCTCTCTCTACCCAGAAAGTCACACACTTTTCTCCCTCTCTCTACCTAGCAAGTCACACACTTTTCTCCCTCTCTACCTAGCAAGTCACACTTTTCTCCCTCTCTCTACCTAGCAAGTCACACACTTTTCTCCCTCTCTCTACCTAGCAAGTCACACACTTTTCTCCCTCTCTACCTAGCAAGTCACACTTTTCTCCCTCTCTCTACCTAGCAAGTCACATACTTTTCTCCCTCTCTACCTAGCAAGTCACACACTTTTCTCCCTCTCTACCTAGAAAGTCACACACTTTTCTCTCTCTCTACCCAGCAAGTCACACACTTTTCTCCCTCTCTCTACCTAGCAAGTCACACACTTTTCTCCCTCTCTCTACCCAGAAAGTCACACACTTTTCTCCCTCTCTCTACCTAGCAAGTCACACACTTTTCTCCCTCTCTACCTAGCAAGTCACACTTTTCTCCCTCTCTCTACCTAGCAAGTCACACACTTTTCTCCCTCTCTCTACCTAGCAAGTCACACACTTTTCTCCCTCTCTCTACCTAGCAAGTCACACACTTTTCTCCCTCTCTCTACCTAGCAAGTCACACACTTTTCTCCCTCTCTCTACCTAGCAAGTCACACACTTTTCTCCCTCTCTCTACCTAGCAAGTCACACACTTTTCTCCCTCTCTCTACCTAGCAAGTCACACACTTTTCTCCCTCTCTACCTAGCAAGTCACACATTTTTCTCCCTCTCTCTACCTAGCAAGTCACACACTTTTCTCCCTCTCTCTACCTAGCAAGTCACACACTTTTCTCCCTCTCTACCTAGCAAGTCACACACTTTTCTCCCTCTCTCTACCTAGCAAGTCACACACTTTTCTCCCTCTCTCTACCTAGAAAGTCACACTTTTCTCCCTCTCTACCTAGCAAGTCACACACTTTTCTCCCTCTCTACCTAGCAAGTCACACACTTTTCTCCCTCTCTCTAGCTAGCAAGTCACACACTTTTCTCCCTCTCTCTACCTAGTAGCAAGTCACTTTTCTCCCTCTCTCTACCTAGCAAGTCACACTTTTCTCCCTCTCTCTACCTAGCAAGTCACACACTTTTCTCCCTCTCTCTACCTAGCAAGTCACACACTTTTCTCCCTCTCTCTACCTAGCAAGTCACACACTTTTCTCCCTCTCTCTACCTAGCAAGTCACACACTTTTCTCCCTCTCTCTACCTAGCAAGTCACACACTTTTCTCTCTCTCTACCTAGCAAGTCACACACTTTTCTCCCTCTCTACCTAGCAAGTCACACACTTTTCTCCCTCTCTCTACCTAGCAAGTCACACACTTTTCTCCCTCTCTCTACCTAGCAAGTCACACACTTTTCTCCCTCTCTCTACCTAGCAAGTCACACACTTTTCTCCCTCTCTCTACCTAGCAAGTCACACACTTTTCTCCCTCTCTACCTAGCAAGTCACACACTTTTCTCCCTCTCTCTACCTAGCAAGTCACACACTTTTCTCCCTCTCTCTACCTAGCAAGTCACACACTTTTCTCCCTCTCTCTACCTAGCAAGTCACACACTTTTCTCCCTCTCTCTACCTAGCAAGTCACACACTTTTCTCTCTCTCTACCTAGCAAGTCACACACTTGTCTCCCTCTCTCTACCTAGCAAGTCACACACTTTTCTCCCTCTCTCTACCCAGCAAGTCACACACTTTTCTCCCTCTCTCTACCTAGCAAGTCACACTTTTCTCCCTCTCTCTACCTAGCAAGTCACACACTTTTCTCCCTCTCTACCTAGAAAGTCACACACTTTTCTCTCTCTCTACCCAGCAAGTCACACACTTTTCTCCCTCTCTCTACCCAGAAAGTCACACACTTTTCTCCCTCTCTCTACCTAGCAAGTCACACACTTTTCTCCCTCTCTCTACCCAGAAAGTCACACACTTTTCTCCCTCTCTCTACCTAGCAAGTCACACACTTTTCTCCCTCTCTACCTAGCAAGTCACACTTTTCTCCCTCTCTCTACCTAGCAAGTCACACACTTTTCTCCCTCTCTCTACCTAGCAAGTCACACACTTTTCTCCCTCTCTCTACCTAGCAAGTCACACACTTTTCTCCCTCTCTCTAGCTAGCAAGTCACACACTTTTCTCCCTCTCTACCTAGCAAGTCACACATTTTTCTCCCTCTCTCTACCTAGCAAGTCACACACTTTTCTCCCTCTCTCTACCTAGCAAGTCACACACTTTTCTCCCTCTCTACCTAGCAAGTCACACACTTTTCTCCCTCTCTCTACCTAGCAAGTCACACACTTTTCTCCCTCTCTCTACCTAGAAAGTCACACTTTTCTCCCTCTCTACCTAGCAAGTCACACACTTTTCTCCCTCTCTACCTAGCAAGTCACACACTTTTCTCCCTCTCTCTAGCTAGCAAGTCACACACTTTTCTCCCTCTCTCTACCTAGTAGCAAGTCACTTTTCTCTCTCTCTCTACCTAGCAAGTCACACTTTTCTCCCTCTCTCTACCTAGCAAGTCACACACTTTTCTCCCTCTCTCTACCTAGCAAGTCACACACTTTTCTCCCTCTCTCTACCTAGCAAGTCACACACTTTTCTCCCTCTCTCTACCTAGCAAGTCACACACTTTTCTCCCTCTCTACCCAGCAAGTCACACACTTTTCTCCCTCTCTCTACCCAGAAAGTCACACACTTTTCTCCCTCTCTCTACCTAGCAAGTCACACACTTTTCTCCCTCTCTCTACCTAGCAAGTCACACACTTTTCTCCCTCTCTCTACCTAGCAAGTCACACTTTTCTCCCTCTCTCTACCTAGCAAGTCACACACTTTTCTCCCTCTCTCTACCTAGCAAGTCACACACTTTTCTCCCTCTCTCTACCTAGCAAGTCACACACTTTTCTCCCTCTCTCTACCTAGCAAGTCACACACTTTTCTCCCTCTCTCTACCTAGCAAGTCACACATTTTTCTCCCTCTCTCTACCTAGCAAGTCACACACTTTTCTCCCTCTCTCTACCTAGCAAGTCACACACTTTTCTCCCTCTCTACCTAGCAAGTCACACACTTTTCTCCCTCTCTCTACCTAGCAAGTCACACACTTTTCTCCCTCTCTCTACCTAGCAAGTCACACACTTTTCTCCCTCTCTACCTAGCAAGTCACACACTTTTCTCCCTCTCTCTACCTAGCAAGTCACACACTTTTCTCCCTCTCTCTACCTAGCAAGTCACACACTTTTCTCCCTCTCTACCTAGCAAGTCACACACTTTTCTCCCTCTCTCTACCTAGCAAGTCACACACTTTTCTCTCTCTCTACCCAGCAAGTCACACACTTTTCTCCCTCTCTACCTAGCAAGTCACACTTTTCTCCCTCTCTCTACCCAGAAAGTCACACACTTTTCTCCCTCTCTCTACCTAGCAAGTCACACACTTTTCTCCCTCTCTCTACCCAGAAAGTCACACACTTTTCTCCCTCTCTCTACCTAGCAAGTCACACACTTTTCTCCCTCTCTCTACCTAGCAAGTCACACACTTTTCTCCCTCTCTACCTAGCAAGTCACACACTTTTCTCCCTCTCTCTACCTAGCAAGTCACACACTTTTCTCCCTCTCTCTACCTAGCAAGTCACACACTTTTCTCCCTCTCTACCTAGCAAGTCACACACTTTTCTCCCTCTCTCTACCTAGCAAGTCACACACTTTTCTCCCTCTCTCTACCTAGCAAGTCACACACTTTTCTCCCTCTCTACCTAGCAAGTCACACACTTTTCTCCCTCTCTCTACCTAGCAAGTCACACACTTTTCTCCCTCTCTCTACCTAGCAAGTCACACACTTTTCTCCCTCTCTACCTAGCAAGTAACACACTTTTCTCCCTCTACCTAGAAAGTCACACACTTTTCTCTCTCTCTACCCAGCAAGTCACACACTTTTCTCCCTCTCTCTACCTAGCAAGTCACACACTTTTCTCCCTCTCTACCTAGAAAGTCACACACTTTTCTCTCTCTCTACCCAGAAAAGTCACACACTTTTCTCCCTCTCTACCTAGCAAGTCACACACTTTTCTCCCTCTCTACCTAGCATGTCACACACTTTTCTGCCTCTCTACCTAGCAAGTCACACACTTTTCACCCTCTCTACCTAGAAAGTCACACACTTTTCTCCCTCTCTACCTAGCAAGTCACACACTTTTCACCCTCTCTACCTAGAAAGTCACACACTTTTCTCTCTCTACCCAGAAAAGTCACACACTTTTCTCCCTCTCTACCTAGCAAGTCACACACTTTTCTCCCTCTCTCTACCTAGAAAGTCACACACTTTTCTCCCTCTCTCTACCTAGCAAGTCACACACTTTTCTCCCTCTCTACCTAGAAAGTCACACACTTTTCTCTCTCTCTACCCAGCAAGTCACACACTTTTCTCCCTCTCTCTACCCAGAAAGTCACACTTTTCTCCCTCTCTCTACCTAGCAAGTCACACTTTTCTCCCTCTCTACCTAGCAAGTCACACTTTTCTCCCTCTCTCTACACAGAAAGTCACACACTTTTCTCCCTCTCTCTACCCAGCAAGTCACACACTTTTCTCCCTCTCTCTACCCAGAAAGTCACACACTTTTCTCCCTCTCTCTACCTAGCAAGTCACACACTTTTCTCCCTCTCTACCTAGCAAGTCACACTTTTCTCCCTCTCTCTACCTAGCAAGTCACACACTTTTCTCCCTCTCTCTACCTAGCAAGTCACACACTTTTCTCCCTCTCTACCTAGCAAGTCACACTTTTCTCCCTCTCTCTACCTAGCAAGTCACACACTTTTCTCCCTCTCTACCTAGCAAGTCACACACTTTTCTCCCTCTCTACCTAGAAAGTCACACACTTTTCTCTCTCTCTACCCAGCAAGTCACACACTTTTCTCCCTCTCTCTACCCAGAAAGTCACACACTTTTCTCCCTCTCTCTACCTAGCAAGTCACACACTTTTCTCCCTCTCTACCTAGCAAGTCACACTTTTCTCCCTCTCTCTACCTAGCAAGTCACACACTTTTCTCCCTCTCTCTACCCAGAAAGTCACACACTTTTCTCCCTCTCTCTACCTAGCAAGTCACACACTTTTCTCCCTCTCTACCTAGCAAGTCACACTTTTCTCCCTCTCTCTACCTAGCAAGTCACACACTTTTCTCCCTCTCTCTACCTAGCAAGTCACACACTTTTCTCCCTCTCTCTACCTAGCAAGTCACACACTTTTCTCCCTCTCTCTACCTAGCAAGTCACACACTTTTCTCCCTCTCTCTACCTAGCAAGTCACACACTTTTCTCACTCTCTCTACCTAGCAAGTCACACACTTTTCTCCCTCTCTCTACCTAGCAAGTCACACACTTTTCTCCCTCTCTCTAGCTAGCAAGTCACACACTTTTCTCCCTCTCTACCTAGCAAGTCACACATTTTTCTCCCTCTCTCTACCTAGCAAGTCACACACTTTTCTCCCTCTCTCTACCTAGCAAGTCACACACTTTTCTCCCTCTCTACCTAGCAAGTCACACACTTTTCTCCCTCTCTCTACCTAGCAAGTCACACACTTTTCTCCCTCTCTCTACCTAGAAAGTCACACTTTTCTCCCTCTCTACCTAGCAAGTCACACACTTTTCTCCCTCTCTCTAGCTAGCAAGTCACACACTTTTCTCCCTCTCTCTACCTAGTAGCAAGTCACTTTTCTCCCTCTCTCTACCTAGCAAGTCACACTTTTCTCCCTCTCTCTACCTAGCAAGTCACACACTTTTCTCCCTCTCTCTACCTAGCAAGTCACACACTTTTCTCCCTCTCTCTACCTAGCAAGTCACACACTTTTCTCTCTCTCTCTACCTAGCAAGTCACACACTTTTCTCCCTCTCTCTACCTAGCAGGTCACACACTTTTCTCCCTCTCTACCTAGCAAGTCACACACTTTTCTCCCTCTCTCTACCTAGCAAGTCACACACTTTTCTCCCTCTCTCTACCTAGCAAGTCACACACTTTTCTCTCTCTCTCTACCTAGCAAGTCACACACTTTTCTCCCTCTCTACCTAGCAAGTCACACACTTTTCTCCCTCTCTCTACCTAGCAAGTCACACACTTTTCTCCCTCTCTACCTAGCAAGTCACACACTTTTCTCCCTCTCTCTACCTAGCAAGTCACACACTTTTCTCCCTCTCTCTACCTAGCAAGTCACACACTTTTCTCCCTCTCTCTACCTAGCAAGTCACACACTTTTCTCCCTCTCTCTACCTAGCAAGTCACACACTTTTCTCCCTCTCTCTACCTAGTAGCAAGTCACTTTTCTCCCTCTCTCTACCTAGCAAGTCACACTTTTCTCCCTCTCTCTACCTAGCAAGTCACACACTTTTCTCTCTCTCTACCTAGCAAGTCACACACTTGTCTCCCTCTCTCTACCTAGCAAGTCACACACTTTTCTCCCTCTCTCTACCCAGCAAGTCACACACTTTTCTCCCTCTCTCTACCTAGCAAGTCACACTTTTCTCCCTCTCTCTACCTAGCAAGTCACACACTTTTCTCCCTCTCTCTAGCTAGCAAGTCACACACTTTTCTCCCTCTCTCTACCCAGCAAGTCACACACTTTTCTCCCTCTCTCTAGCTAGCAAGTCACACACTTTTCTCCCTCTCTCTACCTAGAAAGTCACACTTTTCTCTCTCTCTACCCAGCAAGTCACACACTTTTCTCCCTCTCTACCTAGCAAGTCACACACTTTTCTCCCTCTCTACCTAGAAAGTCACACACTTTTCTCTCTCTCTACCTAGCAAGTCACACACTTTTCTCCCTCTCTACCTAGAAAGTCACACTTTTCTCCCTCTCTCTACCTAGCAAGTCACACACTTTTCTCCCTCTCTCTACCTAGCAAGTCACACACTTTTCTCCCTCTCTACCTAGCAAGTCACACTTTTCTCCCTCTCTCTACCTAGCAAGTCACACACTTTTCTCCCTCTCTACCTAGCAAGTCACACACTTTTCTCCCTCTCTACCTAGAAAGTCACACACTTTTCTCTCTCTCTACCCAGCAAGTCACACACTTTTCTCCCTCTCTCTACCTAGCAAGTCACACACTTTTCTCCCTCTCTCTACCTAGCAAGTCACACACTTTTCTCCCTCTCTCTACCTAGCAAGTCACACACTTTTCTCCCTCTCTCTACCTAGCAAGTCACACACTTTTCTCCCTCTCTCTAGCTAGCAAGTCACACACTTTTCTCCCTCTCTACCTAGCAAGTCACACACTTTTCTCCCTC
Organism: Poromitra crassiceps; assembly: GCF_964638095.1. Lineage (NCBI taxonomy): Eukaryota > Metazoa > Chordata > Actinopteri > Beryciformes > Melamphaidae > Poromitra > Poromitra crassiceps. The sequence goes on from NW_028152200.1 coordinate 388,311, forward strand.
TCTCTACCTAGCAAGTCACACACTTTTCTCCCTCTCTACCTAGCAAGTCACACACTTTTCTCCCTCTCTCTACCTAGCAAGTCACACACTTTTCTCCCTCTCTCTACCTAGCAAGTCACACACTTTTCTCCCTCTCTCTACCTAGCAAGTCACACTTTTCTCCCTCTCTCTACCTAGCAAGTCACACACTTTTCTCCCTCTCTCTACCTAGCAAGTCACACACTTTTCTCTCTCTCTACCTAGCAAGTCACACACTTGTCTCCCTCTCTCTACCTAGCAAGTCACACACTTTTCTCCCTCTCTCTACCCAGCAAGTCACACACTTTTCTCCCTCTCTCTACCTAGGAAGTCACACTTTTCTCCCTCTCTCTACCTAGCAAGTCACACACTTTTCTCCCTCTCTCTAGCTAGCCACACACTTTTCTCCCTCTCTCTACCTAGCAAGTCACACACTTTTCTCCCTCTCTCTAGCTAGCAAGTCACACACTTTTCTCCCTCTCTCTACCTAGCAAGTCACTTTTCTCCCTCTCTCTACCTAGCAAGTCACACACTTTTCTCTCTCTCTACCTAGCAAGTCACACTTTTCTCCCTCTCTCTACCTAGCAAGTCACACACTTTTCTCCCTCTCTCTACCTAGCAAGTCACTTTTCTCCCTCTCTCTACCTAGCAAGTCACACACTTTTCTCCCTCTCTCTACCTAGCAAGTCACACACTTTTCTCTCTCTCTACCTAGCAAGTCACACACTTGTCTCCCTCTCTCTACCTAGCAAGTCACACACTTTTCTCCCTCTCTCTACCTAGCAAGTCACACACTTTTCTCCCTCTCTCTACCTAGCAAGTCACACACTTTTCTCCCTCTCTCTACCTAGCAAGTCACACACTTTTCTCTCTCTCTACCTAGCAAGTCACACACTTTTCTCCCTCTCTACCTAGCAAGTCACACACTTTTCTCCCTCTCTCTACCTAGCAAGTCACACACTTTTCTCCCTCTCTACCTAGCAAGTCACACACTTTTCTCCCTCTCTCTAGCTAGCAAGTCACACACTTTTCTCCCTCTCTCTACCTAGTAGCAAGTCACACACTTTTCTCCCTCTCTCTACCTAGCAAGTCACACACTTTTCTCCCTCTCTCTACCTAGCAAGTCACACACTTTTCTCCCTCTCTCTACCTAGCAAGTCACACACTTTTCTCCCTCTACCTAGCAAGTCACACACTTTTCTCCCTCTCTCTAGCTAGCAAGTCACACACTTTTCTCCCTCTCTCTACCTAGTAGCAAGTCACACTTTTCTCCCTCTCTCTACCTAGCAAGTCACACACTTTTCTCCCTCTCTCTAGCTAGCAAGTCACACACTTTTCTCCCTCTCTCTACCTAGCAAGTCACACACTTTTCTCCCTCTCTCTAGCTAGCAAGTCACACACTTTTCTCCCTCTCTCTACCTAGTAGCAAGTCACACACTTTTCTCCCTCTCTCTACCTAGCAAGTCACACACTTTTCTCCCTCTCTACCTAGCAAGTCACACACTTTTCTCCCTCTCTCTACCTAGCAAGTCACACACTTTTCTGCCTCTCTACCTAGCAAGTCACACACATTTCTCCCATTCTCTACCTAGCAAGTCACACACTTTTCTCCCTCTCTACCTAGCAAGTCACACACTTTTCTCCCTCTCTCTACCTAGCAAGTCACACACTTTTCTCCCTCTCTCTACCTAGCAAGTCACACACTTTTCTCCCTCTCTCTACCTAGCAAGTCACACACTTTTCTCCCTCTCTCTACCTAGCAAGTCACACACTTTTCTCCCTCTCTACCTAGCAAGTCACACACTTTTCTCCCTCTCTCTACCTAGCAAGTCACACACTTTTCTCCCTCTCTCTACCTAGCAAGTCACACACTTTTCTCCCTCTCTACCTAGCAAGTCACACACTTTTCTCCCTCTCTCTACCTAGCAAGTCACACACTTTTCTCCCTCTCTCTACCTAGTAGCAAGTCACTTTTCTCCCTCTCTCTACCTAGCAAGTCACACTTTTCTCCCTCTCTCTACCTAGCAAGTCACACACTTTTCTCCCTCTCTCTACCTAGCAAGTCACACACTTTTCTCCCTCTCTCTACCTAGCAAGTCACACACTTTTCTCTCTCTCTCTACCTAGCAAGTCACACACTTTTCTCCCTCTCTCTACCTAGCAGGTCACACACTTTTCTCCCTCTCTACCTAGCAAGTCACACACTTTTCTCCCTCTCTCTACCTAGCAAGTCACACACTTTTCTCCCTCTCTCTACCTAGCAAGTCACACACTTTTCTCTCTCTCTCTACCTAGCAAGTCACACACTTTTCTCCCTCTCTACCTAGCAAGTCACACACTTTTCTCCCTCTCTCTACCTAGCAAGTCACACACTTTTCTCCCTCTCTACCTAGCAAGTCACACACTTTTCTCCCTCTCTCTACCTAGCAAGTCACACACTTTTCTCCCTCTCTCTACCTAGCAAGTCACACACTTTTCTCCCTCTCTCTACCTAGCAAGTCACACACTTTTCTCCCTCTCTCTACCTAGCAAGTCACACACTTTTCTCCCTCTCTCTACCTAGTAGCAAGTCACTTTTCTCCCTCTCTCTACCTAGCAAGTCACACTTTTCTCCCTCTCTCTACCTAGCAAGTCACACACTTTTCTCTCTCTCTACCTAGCAAGTCACACACTTGTCTCCCTCTCTCTACCTAGCAAGTCACACACTTTTCTCCCTCTCTCTACCCAGCAAGTCACACACTTTTCTCCCTCTCTCTACCTAGCAAGTCACACTTTTCTCCCTCTCTCTACCTAGCAAGTCACACACTTTTCTCCCTCTCTCTAGCTAGCAAGTCACACACTTTTCTCCCTCTCTCTACCCAGCAAGTCACACACTTTTCTCCCTCTCTCTAGCTAGCAAGTCACACACTTTTCTCCCTCTCTCTACCTAGAAAGTCACACTTTTCTCTCTCTCTACCCAGCAAGTCACACACTTTTCTCCCTCTCTACCTAGCAAGTCACACACTTTTCTCCCTCTCTACCTAGAAAGTCACACACTTTTCTCTCTCTCTACCTAGCAAGTCACACACTTTTCTCCCTCTCTACCTAGAAAGTCACACTTTTCTCCCTCTCTCTACCTAGCAAGTCACACACTTTTCTCCCTCTCTCTACCTAGCAAGTCACACACTTTTCTCCCTCTCTACCTAGCAAGTCACACTTTTCTCCCTCTCTCTACCTAGCAAGTCACACACTTTTCTCCCTCTCTACCTAGCAAGTCACACACTTTTCTCCCTCTCTACCTAGAAAGTCACACACTTTTCTCTCTCTCTACCCAGCAAGTCACACACTTTTCTCCCTCTCTCTACCTAGCAAGTCACACACTTTTCTCCCTCTCTCTACCTAGCAAGTCACACACTTTTCTCCCTCTCTCTACCTAGCAAGTCACACACTTTTCTCCCTCTCTCTACCTAGCAAGTCACACACTTTTCTCCCTCTCTCTAGCTAGCAAGTCACACACTTTTCTCCCTCTCTACCTAGCAAGTCACACACTTTTCTCCCTCTCTCTACCTAGCAAGTCACACACTTTTCTCCCTCTCTACCTAGCAAGTCACACACTTTTCTCCCTCTCTCTACCTAGCAAGTCACACACTTTTCTCCCTCTCTCTACCTAGCAAGTCACACACTTTTCTCCCTCTCTCTACCTAGCAAGTCACACTTTTCTCCCTCTCTCTACCTAGCAAGTCACACACTTTTCTCCCTCTCTCTACCTAGCAAGTCACACACTTTTCTCTCTCTCTACCTAGCAAGTCACACACTTGTCTCCCTCTCTCTACCTAGCAAGTCACACACTTTTCTCCCTCTCTCTACCCAGCAAGTCACACACTTTTCTCCCTCTCTCTACCTAGGAAGTCACACTTTTCTCCCTCTCTCTACCTAGCAAGTCACACACTTTTCTCCCTCTCTCTAGCTAGCCACACACTTTTCTCCCTCTCTCTACCTAGCAAGTCACACACTTTTCTCCCTCTCTCTAGCTAGCAAGTCACACACTTTTCTCCCTCTCTCTACCTAGCAAGTCACTTTTCTCCCTCTCTCTACCTAGCAAGTCACACACTTTTCTCTCTCTCTACCTAGCAAGTCACACTTTTCTCCCTCTCTCTACCTAGCAAGTCACACACTTTTCTCCCTCTCTCTACCTAGCAAGTCACTTTTCTCCCTCTCTCTACCTAGCAAGTCACACACTTTTCTCCCTCTCTCTACCTAGCAAGTCACACACTTTTCTCTCTCTCTACCTAGCAAGTCACACACTTGTCTCCCTCTCTCTACCTAGCAAGTCACACACTTTTCTCCCTCTCTCTACCTAGCAAGTCACACACTTTTCTCCCTCTCTCTACCTAGCAAGTCACACACTTTTCTCCCTCTCTCTACCTAGCAAGTCACACACTTTTCTCCCTCTCTCTACCTAGCAAGTCACACACTTTTCTCCCTCTCTCTACCTAGCAAGTCACACACTTTTCTCTCTCTCTACCTAGCAAGTCACACACTTTTCTCCCTCTCTACCTAGCAAGTCACACACTTTTCTCCCTCTCTCTACCTAGCAAGTCACACACTTTTCTCCCTCTCTCTACCTAGCAAGTCACACACTTTTCTCTCTCTCTACCTAGCAAGTCACACACTTTTCTCCCTCTCTACCTAGCAAGTCACACACTTTTCTCCCTCTCTCTACCTAGCAAGTCACACACTTTTCTCCCTCTCTACCTAGCAAGTCACACACTTTTCTCCCTCTCTCTAGCTAGCAAGTCACACACTTTTCTCCCTCTCTCTACCTAGTAGCAAGTCACACACTTTTCTCCCTCTCTCTACCTAGCAAGTCACACACTTTTCTCCCTCTCTCTACCTAGCAAGTCACACACTTTTCTCCCTCTCTCTACCTAGCAAGTCACACACTTTTCTCCCTCTACCTAGCAAGTCACACACTTTTCTCCCTCTCTCTAGCTAGCAAGTCACACACTTTTCTCCCTCTCTCTACCTAGTAGCAAGTCACACTTTTCTCCCTCTCTCTACCTAGCAAGTCACACACTTTTCTCCCTCTCTCTAGCTAGCAAGTCACACACTTTTCTCCCTCTCTCTACCTAGCAAGTCACACACTTTTCTCCCTCTCTCTAGCTAGCAAGTCACACACTTTTCTCCCTCTCTCTACCTAGTAGCAAGTCACACACTTTTCTCCCTCTCTCTACCTAGCAAGTCACACACTTTTCTCCCTCTCTACCTAGCAAGTCACACACTTTTCTCCCTCTCTCTACCTAGCAAGTCACACACTTTTCTGCCTCTCTACCTAGCAAGTCACACACATTTCTCCCATTCTCTACCTAGCAAGTCACACACTTTTCTCCCTCTCTACCTAGCAAGTCACACACTTTTCTCCCTCTCTCTACCTAGCAAGTCACACACTTTTCTCCCTCTCTCTACCTAGCAAGTCACACACTTTTCTCCCTCTCTCTACCTAGCAAGTCACACACTTTTCTCCCTCTCTCTACCTAGCAAGTCACACACTTTTCTCCCTCTCTACCTAGCAAGTCACACACTTTTCTCCCTCTCTCTACCTAGCAAGTCACACACTTTTCTCCCTCTCTCTACCTAGCAAGTCACACACTTTTCTCCCTCTCTACCTAGCAAGTCACACACTTTTCTCCCTCTCTCTACCTAGCAAGTCACACACTTTTCTCCCTCTCTCTACCTAGCAAGTCACACACTTTTCTCCCTCTCTACCTAGCAAGTCACACACTTTTCTCCCTCTCTCTACCTAGCAAGTCACACACTTTTCTCCCTCTCTCTAGCTAGCAAGTCACACACTTTTCTCCCTCTCTCTACCTAGTAGCAAGTCACACACTTTTCTCCCTCTCTCTACCTAGCAAGTCACACACTTTTCTCCCTCTCTCTAGCTAGCAAGTCACACACTTTTCTCCCTCTCTACCTAGCAAGTCACACTTTTCTCCCTCTCTCTACCTAGCAAGTCACACACTTTTCTCCCTCTCTCTACCTAGCAAGTCACACACTTTTCTCCCTCTCTCTACCTAGCAAGTCACACACTTTTCTCTCTCTCTACCTAGGAAGTCACACACTTTTCTCCCTCTCTACCTAGCAAGTCACACTTTTCTCCCTCTCTCTAGCTAGCAAGTCACACACTTTTCTCCCTCTCTCTACCCAGAAAGTCACACACTTTTCTCCCTCTCTACCTAGCAAGTCACACAGTTTTCTCCCTCTCTCTACCTAGCAAGTCACACACTTTTCTCCCTCTCTCTACCTAGCAAGTCACAGTTTTCTCCCTCTCTCTACCTAGCAAGTCACACACTTTTCTCCCTCTCTACCTAGCAAGTCACACAGTTTTCTCCCTCTCTCTAGCTAGCAAGTCACACACTTTTCTACCTCTCTCTACCTAGCAAGTCACACTGTTCTCCCTCTCTCTACCTAGCAAGTCACACACTTTTCTACCTCTCTCTACCTAGCAAGTCACACTGTTCTCCCTCTCTCTACCTAGCAAGTCACACACTTTTCTCCCTCTCTCTAGCTAGCCACACACTTTTCTCCTTCTCTCTGCCTAGCAAGTCACACACTTTTCTCCCTCTCTCTACCCAGGAAGTCACACACTTTTCTCCCTCTCTCTACCCAGCAAGTCACACACTTTTCTCCCTCTCTCTACCTAGCAAGTCACACACTTTTCTCCCTCTCTCTACCTAGCAAGTCACACACTTTTCTCCCTCTCTCTACCTAGCAAGTCACACACTTTTCTCCCTCTCTCTACCTAGCAAGTCACACACTTTTCTCCCTCTCTCTAGCTAGCAAGTCACACACTTTTCTCCCTCTCTCTACCTAGTAGCAAGTCACACTTTTCTCCCTCTCTCTACCTAGCAAGTCACACACTTTTCTCCCTCTCTCTAGCTAGCAAGTCACACACTTTTCTCCCTCTCTCTACCTAGTAGCAAGTCACACTTTTCTCCCTCTCTCTACCTAGCAAGTCACACACTTTTCTCCCTCTCTCTACCTAGCAAGTCACACACTTTTCTCCCTCTCTCTAGCTAGCAAGTCACACACTTTTCTCCCTCTCTCTACCTAGTAGCAAGTCACACTTTTCTCCCTCTCTCTACCTAGCAAGTCACACACTTTTCTCCCTCTCTCTAGCTAGCAAGTCACACACTTTTCTCCCTCTCTCTACCTAGTAGCAAGTCACACACTTTTCTCCCTCTCTCTACCTAGCAAGTCACACACTTTTCTCCCTCTCTCTACCTAGCAAGTCACACACTTTTCTGCCTCTCTACCTAGCAAGTCACACACATTTCTCCCATTCTCTACCTAGCAAGTCACACACTTTTCTCCCTCTCTACCTAGCAAGTCACACACTTTTCTCCCTCTCTCTACCTAGCAAGTCACACACTTTTCTCCCTCTCTCTACCTAGCAAGTCACACACTTTTCTCCCTCTCTCTACCTAGCAAGTCACACACTTTTCTCCCTCTCTCTACCTAGCAAGTCACACACTTTTCTCCCTCTCTCTACCTAGCAAGTCACACACTTTTCTCCCTCTCTACCTAGCAAGTCACACACTTTTCTCCCTCTCTCTACCTAGCAAGTCACACACTTTTCTCCCTCTCTCTACCTAGCAAGTCACACACTTTTCTCCCTCTCTACCTAGCAAGTCACACACTTTTCTCCCTCTCTCTACCTAGCAAGTCACACACTTTTCTCCCTCTCTCTAGCTAGCAAGTCACACACTTTTCTCCCTCTCTCTACCTAGTAGCAAGTCACACACTTTTCTCCCTCTCTCTACCTAGCAAGTCACACACTTTTCTCCCTCTCTCTACCTAGCAAGTCACACACTTTTCTCCCTCTCTCTAGCTAGCAAGTCACACACTTTTCTCCCTCTCTACCTAGCAAGTCACACTTTTCTCCCTCTCTCTACCTAGCAAGTCACACACTTTTCTCCCTCTCTCTACCTAGCAAGTCACACACTTTTCTCCCTCTCTCTACCTAGCAAGTCACACACTTTTCTCTCTCTCTACCTAGGAAGTCACACACTTTTCTCCCTCTCTACCTAGCAAGTCACACTTTTCTCCCTCTCTCTAGCTAGCAAGTCACACACTTTTCTCCCTCTCTCTACCCAGAAAGTCACACACTTTTCTCCCTCTCTACCTAGCAAGTCACACAGTTTTCTCCCTCTCTCTACCTAGCAAGTCACACACTTTTCTCCCTCTCTCTACCTAGCAAGTCACAGTTTTCTCCCTCTCTCTACCTAGCAAGTCACACACTTTTCTCCCTCTCTACCTAGCAAGTCACACAGTTTTCTCCCTCTCTCTAGCTAGCAAGTCACACACTTTTCTACCTCTCTCTACCTAGCAAGTCACACTGTTCTCCCTCTCTCTACCTAGCAAGTCACACTTTTCTCCCTCTCTACCTAGCAAGTCACACACTTTTCTCCCTCTCTCTAGCTAGCCACACACTTTTCTCCTTCTCTCTGCCTAGCAAGTCACACACTTTTCTCCCTCTCTCTACCCAGGAAGTCACACACTTTTCTCCCTCTCTACCTAGCAAGTCACACACTTTTCTCCCTCTCTCTACCCAGCAAGTCACACACTTTTCTCCCTCTCTCTACCTAGCAAGTCACACACTTTTCTCCCTCTCTCTACCTAGCAAGTCACACACTTTTCTCCCTCTCTCTACCTAGCAAGTCACACAAAAAAAAAGCACAAGCACAAGAAACAGAAAGAAAAGAAAACAAAGCAAAAACAGGAGACAGACAATAAAAGCAACAATACCTTACATCAGAGGGATAACAGAACCTATACAGCGCATCATGAGAAAACACCACATCCCCACAGCAATAAAAGCCCACAGAAAACTCCGCCAATTACTAGTACACCCCAAAGACACAATAGCACCGGACAAAAAATGCGATGTAATATATGAAATACCATGCTGGCAATCTTGCAATAAAACATACATCGGAGAAACAGTCATTCATCACCGGGAAAAAATAACACAAAAACGAATGCGAGAAGGAGACGGCAGGAAGATTCACAAGAACACAAAAAGAAATCAGCTATCACAGATCACTGCAGAAGGAACAATCACATCATGGACTGGGACAAGAGCAGGATTATTACATCGGAGACCAATAAACTCAAAAGATGGATGAAGGAATGTATTGAAATCAGGAAGCGTGGGAGCAACACCATGAACCAGGACGAAGGAGCATACACGCTCTGGCACACCTGGGAGACCATCCTCCACCGGAGGTGGGGCGCGGCTGGGCCGGGAACCCTATGTTGACAGGTTCCCCGGCCCAACCAGCTGATATGACACGTCATCACCAGGAAGTCAGATGACAGCTCTGAAGGAGGCTGTAGTTACAGCCGAAACCGTCAGCAGGTAAAAAGTAACATCTACTCTACTAATTTGTCTGGAAATAAGAAAACTCAAAACATAAAACGCAATGAAGGCCACAAAGCCGTTTTTCTCCACACTGATATTTTGACCAGTTCCACTCTTCTGCTCAGATTCATTTTGCACTTCCACTTTTTCCTTCCTCTCCATGACACTCCTCACTTCGATCTCCTTAAAGGAACACTCCGCCCATTTTCAACCAGCTTTGTATCATTAGAACATCAGTATCAGAAAACTGTAAACGGTTTTGAAGTCTGTCATTTAATTTGAGTTATTGAGTGTTAAAGTGTGGTGGACCAGTGACATCACTGGTCCACACTAACTCAAATTAATAACTCATTAACTCAAATCAACTCTCAATAACTGTCAAACTATTCATCATTCATCTAGTTTGACAGTTATTGAGAGTTGATTTGAGTTATTAATGTGAGTTAGTGTGGACCAGTGATGTCACTGGTCAACACTTTAACACTCAATAACTGTCAAATTAAATGACAGAATTCAAAAGTTTACAGATATACTACTGGTGTTCTAATGATACAAAGCTGGTTGAAAATGGGCAGAGTGTTCCTTTAACTCTACGTGGACACTGAGCTGATCCCTGTGTTGTGACTCCCCTCACACAGTGCAGACATTTGACCTCATCTTTACATGTCTCACTCCTGCACTCGTGTCCACCACACCGTCCACATCTCCTTTGTCCTCTGCAGCAACATGACCGTCCTCCTGACAAGAACAACACCTGAGAGGAGCCCTCTCATACTCACTCACCCTATAGCCTACACTGTAGCTGACACTATCCAAAAACACTCGATCAGGGATTTCTCCTTCAAAACTCAAACACACTGAAGTACTCTCCTCTTTTACACCATCTCTAAACAGACTCATTCTTTTCGCCTCAAATACACCTTCCACTTCTTCAAATGATTCAACATCAGTCTGAGCTGGGCACCGTCCGACTCCCCAGAGGATAAACGGCTGGTCGGTGGTGCTGGCAGCGTACGGCGGCGGGCCGGACGCTGGTCTAGGCTGGAGAGCGTGTGGTGACCAAAATGGACTGTACGGACTCCCCGGCCCTATATCTGCTGAGAGGGAGGCAGCGGTCCTCCTCTCATGGGCACGGGACACACAAACACAGCACTCTCCAGCAACCCTGAATCACTGACAGGCTCTGCTCTTTAACCCAGAGCCTCACCCCCCCCACGGGCGCTCCAGTTCTTCCTTTGGGTGAAGAAACTCCACGTTCACAAACGGGAGCCCGACTTCTCCGTGGAAGTCAGACCGTGCATGTTTGAAGCTCGTCGAGCTTGTTTGGGGTCTGACTTCCACGGAGCAGGGCAAGCCGTGTTGCGTGTCGCGGCTAAGATGGACGGTGCACTGCAGGTTCTACACTCATCAACACCAGGGGAAATTATCGCTCGTAGATTAGCTAGCTAGCTAACATTACCTTACCTGTAAAACCGTTCAGTCACGCCGATTTCTGGAATCCACGAACACAAACTCCAATTCCAATGAGCAGAACAGAAATAGAAAACAAAATGTAGCCGTTAACACCTAACTGTATACTGTAGCCGCGCTAACACCTACTGCCTTCATTCTCGTCTCTAGAACAGCAATGATCTGAAGCTGCGAGCGCAGCGTACTTTATACTAGCATACGGTTAGATCCCTCCGCCAAAACACATGCGGAAATCAAACTGTTACCAAACCAAATTATTGTAGGCTTTGAGGTACAATAGGCATGGTTGTGTATTCAACTGTTTTTGGAGATATGTGTGGGCCTCCTACTCCCTCCGACTCACATAACGCATGTCAAGTAATGACGGACTATTTTGTTTACGGATTTAGCGGAACAATCCTTCAATAAGGGTGGTGATTTGACGACCGTTTGGAAAGTCCCTGTGCGGATTGGTGATTTGATTTGAATATGATTTGATTGAAACGTCACTTCCCCTCTTCTTCTTAAGATTCATTGGCGGTTGGCAAACAACGAATTGGTGCATTACCGCCAGTGTTGGGGGTAACTCATTACAAAAGTAACATATTACATGTAATATATTACTTTTAGCAGTAACTCAGTAATATAACTTATTACTTCTAGGATTTCAGTAATATTATACCAGTTACTTTGTCAAGTAACTCAAGTTACAAATTGAGTTATTTTTAAATCAAAGCACATATTTAAATGATTTCCTAATCAAACTGTGTGCTTTTATGCAAATAACCACTTTAGATGACAATAAAGGAAAAGGATAGCATTTTGAATTTTGGATTGTTTACACTGACTTCAAGATGGTTGAAATTCTTTTTCGGGATGGTTCCAGGGCGGCAATGTCATTCTACTACTGCTGTTATTACAGTGAAAGTAATGCAAAAGTAGTGTAAAAAGTAACGAGTTACTCTACACACAGTAATATTGTAAAGTAACTTATTACTTTCAAATTAAAGTAATATGTAGTATATTACATTTTGAAAGTAACTTGTCCAACACTGATTACCGCCACCAACACTTCCTCTCAGTAAATTCATGACAGGCTACTGAGCTACTGGATTTAGTAAAGAGTTTCAGAATAACCAGAGTATAGATCCAGAAGTTGGCTTACCATACAGGATGTCACAGCATCAGGGAGTGGGACCCAGTAATTAATTAATTATTTTACATTATTATCATCATTACAGATTAGATAAACACCATTACTTTTTTTGACTGGAGCAAATTATAATAGTTCCCATACCTGTGCTTGATTAATTAGGAACAAATGGGTCAAATGTTAACCGTTTGTTAGGGCAGCCACAAGAAGCAGAAGTGACCTAAAGGTTAGATTTCAGATTTCAGATTTATTTCGCCCCCCACACACACAAACAGTCGACATGTGGATCAACATCAGGAACACAATTGTGTGGAGTGCCAGGTCTCCCAAGAAGCTACTTAAAGCTTATGGCGGGAGCCTGAGCAGGAAGACTTGGAACAAAACTTGAATACAAGTTACTGCATACAGCATAAAAACACAACAGGACAGTCAGCAGACAACAAAACAAAACAAAACAAAACACGTAAGAAGCGAGCTTGCGCCCGGAAGGTCGTCTGTTGAATCTCCCAGACTAACAGGATAAATCTGGGTGGGGAAAGTGAAAAAGCAGCTCTTGTCCCTCCCTCATGACCACCACTGAGGTGCCGTTGAGCAAGGCCCTTAACCCCAACCGCTCCAGTGGAGCTGCTCAGTGGCCAGATCAGACTGTGGTTATACTGGTCAGCTTTTGTGTGTGAATGTGAACAGGGCACTCTCAGCGAGACTCCCCTGTATAAATAGGCAAAAAAAAAAAAAGCTTTTCAATAGAAAGAAACGTGTTGCTTGCGGTAGCCTATTTTTCTTTTTAAGTTCACCAGCTATGCAACTTGCTTGAATTATTTTCTAATCTATACACTGCACATGACTGTATGCCTAATGGTTTTCTATTCAAAGTAAGGTTTATTCATACATAGCAACCCAACAGTACCATTACACACTGCTCTTACAAAATATGAACATAACAGCATGTTCATGCTGTATTGACTATTTGTCTTACTTCCAGCACAACATATACTGTGTCAATAATACCACCTAATGACATAGCCTGTAGTTAGAGTGTGATGTTGAAAAGTAACACAATGTGTGGATCCTACAGAAGACAGTGTTGAAAATGACATCCTCTAATGGCCAAAGATCACACAACACATTTGGGTTTGGCTCGTTTGGCTGCAGTTGTGGCTTTTTGAATAAGCACCCGCCTCCATAAAGTCCATCATGTTTGGATCGTTCAAACAGAGATACAATGCTCAAGTGTGACATTGTGTTTGTGTTGTAGTGGCACAAACACAAGCGGCCAGCACAGTACAGCCTGTTAAAACAATGCCATGATAATAGTAGATCATGAACCATAGACAGGATCATATATCCTTTAATGACACATTTGTATGATTGGTTTTTTAATCAATGTACAGCCTGAAGCACGATCCTCAATAGTGCATACGGTATAATGTGTATAAAAGAAGAAGAAAAACCAGCAGAGAAAGCAGAGCATGCCTTCCAGTGATGAGGTACATTTACTTGTTCTTGTTTCTTTAGCAGAATGCCATATGGACACTGGACAGCATAGACATGTTCCAAACAGCATCTTCTTCAATATGAGCGTGTGGATATTTGAGCAGGAATGAGTCTTTTCCTCCCATGGTGTCATGTGAGCCAAGCTGCAAACAGGTCGACACTACGAGTCGTTTTAGACCACAATCTGAACCATGGACACTGATGAGAGTGACTCTCCCAGTTTCCAGGAGAGTTGCCCAACACTGATTGCTCTGGTGACAGATCGGTGGTGTAAGGCAGACCTGAGTAAAGCAAGAAGAGATATTGCAGTGAAGCTACTGAGATGGGTCCATAAAAACGGGATATTACACTGTATAGTCGCACTCTATGGAGAGACAGACGAGAAGCAGACACAGCTGATAGCATGTCCACAGTCTTAGTCCATTGCTACTGTTGGCTGCCTGCGTGCACAGACAGACAGATCAAATGTGACTTTTCACAGCCAGTCGGGAGGGAAGTGGATGGAAGAGCTATTGTTCAACATGGAAACACGCAAGCGATCTGGATGGCTCAGAGGACATCAGTGAATATATGGACGATGTGTGTGTGTGTGTGTCTTTTTTTTTTTTTCCCCCGATTTTTTATCCCATTTTATCCCCCATTAGTGCTCACTTGATTTCTCAATCCTGGTTGCTACTCCATCCTCTGCCGATCTGGGGAGAGCCGAGACTGGCTCCATGCTTCCTCCGAGACATGGGCAGTCAGCCAGCCGCTTCTTTTCACCTGCCAGAGGAAGCTTCACCGGTAGGACATAGCACGTGGGAGGTTCACGCTATTCCAACCAGTTCCCCTCCCTCTAAACAGGCGCCCTTAACGACCAGAGGAGGAACCACATTAGCAACCAGGATATTGCATGTTTTTGTGAAGGGGGTTCCTATATGAAGGAAACCCCCGGGAGGCACGGGGAGAACATGCAAACTCCACACAGAAAGGCCCTTTTGACGACCCCACCCGGGCAGTGGGCACTCGAGGACATGCGGACGGGCACGCATTCCTTCAGCGTTCACATCGTCCCAGGTGGGAATCGAACCCACGACCTTCGAGCTGTGAGGCGATAGTGCTTACCACTGTACCACCGTACCTCCCGTGTGTGTGTGTCTTAAGAGCCCCCCCCCCCCCCCCCCCGAGCATCACCCTGCCTTAAGGAGCTGCGAACCCACCCACCTAAAACAAATTGAGAGGAGGGTCTCAGTGTTCCATGATGGTCTAAATGCTGATTCAGAGCTTTTACACCTATCCTGGTAGAGTATTCTGATCACGTGACCTCACATTCTGTTTGGTTCTGTGATCAGTTTGGCCTCCAGCCCCGCCCCCCAGTGATTTACACGAATTACAAAGTTCACAGGCCAATCAGGGACCTGCCTCGTAGTTGACAACGTAACCGGCCAATCAGGGAGGGACGCTCCTGGCAAAACAGTAATGGTGTCTCCTAAAGCAACGACCGGTAATGTTAGTAGACTAAGCACAGCCATAAGTGCAGCTGTTTTTGCCATTCCTCTTCCTTCCTCCTCTCTGGTTTTGGATTGATTTGGCCACGCTGATTGGGTGAATGAGTTGTCTGTCAAGGCATACTCCCGCCCACTGTGATTTCAGTCCAGACTGATACATAGAGTGAGTCACGTGATCAGGCTGGTTTTTACACGCTGACAAGAATAATATTGTGAAGGGAAAACAGTGGCACACAGATGCACTCCACTTCTTGCATGGAAGACATTGGAGCATTGAACTAGCCTATCAATATAGCACTCAACAAACTATCATGCCATCAGTCTGATAACTACTTGCTAAAAATACATAATCTGCGATAAGTGCCTGCTTTTAACGTCCGTGCATATTAGTTAATCGCTCACGCATGTTAAACAATTAAACGACCCTCAACTCACCGCCAGATGCATCGATTTCCTCAAGTCCCAAGTGATGCAAGAATTTTGTTTGAATTCTTTTTTTTACAAGTTCTTTATTCTGTAATGCAACCAATCTGCAGCAGTTATCACCATTACTGACTTCTGTGACACTATCGTGTGGAAAATTAATTTAAAGTTTAATCCTATAAAGCCAAATAAATCCCGCTAGAGATAGACAGAATACAGGAAGCTAGGCGTTTTTACCTTCTAAATAAAAGTAGGAATTTGTAACTGGATAAATAAAAAACAGAACCATCGACTCACTGCGGGTTAAATTGACATTTAATTGTCTGTGTTCTGTGTATGTTGGATCACACACAAAAAAATGTTGCAACATGCATCAATAAGGCTATTCGTTTATTTAATTGCCATTATTGTGAAGGTTTTAACCAGAAGTCTGCATTTTATTCTGGCTCACATGACACTGCTCAGAGAGTGGCTTCAGTCTGCACGTGAATCGTTATCACAAACACTGTGTATAAACGCAGAATCAAAGGCCAGAACGCAATGACAGTTTGCTGTTTTATGCAGAGAGCATTGTCGTCTAAACATGGCCATAGATGCACAAACACTGAAAATATCAGAACAACACATATATCTAATGCTTCAGCACTGTACCAGAGATCTTCATCCGCCATTTATTTTCCCATAGACATTTCGTAAAATGCGTATAAAATAGTTGCACTTCGTTGAACCAAATGGTTCAGTTCATGCTATAATCGGGAGAGACTATAGAACATTTCACTTGGACCAAAACTAAAAAAAAAACAGACAAAATATTTTCTTTAAACCCGCATTCTTTTACGTTTTGGTCCCAGTGAAATGTTATGTGATCTCTCCTATTTCTAAATATATCTGAACCGTTGGGTTTGAACCAGTAAAACTGTTTTTATACGCATTTTATGAAATGTCTATGGGAAAATAAATGGCGGATGAAAATTTCTGGTACAGTGCTGAAGCAGGAAGTAGGCATTAGCTTTTGGTTTGGGCAATTCTGCCATCTGCAGGCCACCTGTGGACATTGCCTAGGCTTCCAAATATGAACACCAGCAATTCATATTTGTACCCAAGCTGTATACGAGGGATCAGCCGAGCAGCATTTTTGTAAATAAACGGCGTCACTGGGTGGAAACGGCAATGGGACCCTATGGAGCCTGAGCTTGAACGCCTCACTCTAGCCAGCGGTGCGGTTTACATTTTAAAAACTGCGACAGTTCACACAACTTTAACACGACATGCATATATTTTACATCAAACTCTTGAGCTACTTCTGCTCTCACTCAGAATGTCAAAATATAAGCGATGTGATTTATAGTTTTTGAGATATTAATGTTTGTTTGGCACAACTCATACTAGTTAACTGCTGCGAGGTTCTACATTTCCGGAGATTGTGACATCACGCTGATTGGTCCTATAAAAGCCTCCTTGAGCAGTTGTGGACACGCTTTAGTCAATAGTGGCCATGTTGAACCAAGAAGACGTCTTACTTCTCTTTCTGCAGACTCTCCATCTGCTCTGTGAGGACGCGCTCCTCCTGCTGCATGGCCAGTTGCTGCTGCTGCTCGCTAAGCCCCGCCCCCTCCGCTGCATCCTCTCCTCCTCCTACACTGCCTCCTCCGGCACTCTCTCCATCCACCACCAGGGGCATCCTGGGGCTGAGAGGCGGCGAGGTGGTGTGAGTGCTGCTGCTTCGCCGAACACGGGCTTTGCTCTGGGAGATCACACACACATGCGGACACGAGCACGTACGCACACACACACACACACACACACAAAGACACGCACGGACGCACACACACACACATGCACACACACGCACGCACGCACGCACACACACACACACACACACAATCACGAGAAGAAGGGTTTCATAAACTTTCTGTAATAAAACATCTGAAAGCAAAAATCTGATCAGATCTAATTGTGCTAGTTTAGGGGTCCTTGATGTGAAAAAGCTTGAGAACCACTGCCTTGGAGAGTGCTATTTTCATTAGGTCCTTGTTGAAGTACCTGGGCTAGTAGCCTAACTCGTGCTGTGGCTATTTTTCACTGCAGTTGCATTAGAAGATTGCTTTTTTCCATGTCACAGTTCTTCACAATGTCAATTGCTTGTGAGAGAAATTAATTTCTAGTTATGTGGTTCCTGATGAGGTCAATTGTGTCATTCACTTTACAGCAGTACATTGTTTGATTTAGGTCTTGTTTTGTTGGACTCTATCCTAAATGGGCTTAATCCTTTGTTGAGGGTGGAACATGGAGCTTTGAGCTGGATTATTTGTGTTTGGGTCCATTTTTTTTAAGGTGATCTCCCTTGAGTCCCCTTTGTGGGCTGTTTGCGTGTTTGCGTGTGTGTGTGTGTTAGGGCTGGGTTCAAAAAATCCATTCTCAGATTTTTAATAGATTTTTATTTTAATCCTTTGATATCGATTCATATGTCCAGAGATCGATTTTTTTTTTTTTTTTTTAAACAGGCTAAAATATTATGCTGTGTGTGGTAGTTGAAACATAGTTTCAAGTTGACGTTTATTTATGTTTGTAGTTGAAACAAAAACATAAATACTGTAGGCTACATAAATGGAAATGTTTGATCATTAATATCTACTTTTAGAAATTATATAGGCTGAAATCAAATCACTGTACATAATTGTGAAAGTGTCTTTATTGACAGATGAAAAGGCTGTTATTTACCCTTCGTCACCACCCAGGTGAGTAAATATATTAAAATTGACAACCGGTCCGCAACTTTTTTCCTCCCTATGTATCTACTTGGCGCAAAAAAGGTTGGGAACCCCTGTGTTACATAACTGGACAGTCATATAATTCAGGTTACAGCTCAAAAAACACGTTTTGGTATCACTAACCAAATCGATATTGAAATTAATCGAATCGGGATTAATCGATTCGCAACCTTGTGAATCGGAATCAAATTGATTCTTGAAATTTGAACCAATACCCAGCTCTAGTGTGTGTGTGTGTGTGTGTGTGTGTGTGTGTGTGTGTGCGTGCGTGTAAGATGCAAAGGAACAGAGAGAAATGAAGTCCCGTCATGGCCTTGGGGAAGCCATGCCAGCCTCTCATGCAGCTGATCACTGTTGTGTCGTCATTTAAACGAGGGCTGGGAGGAATGGGGGAGTTACAGTTTGGAACAAGCAGACAAACCTCCACCTCCACCACAAGCAGTGACAGTATGGATTATGACCTCCACCTCAAGCAGTGACAGTATGGATTATGACCTCCACCTCAAGCAGTGACAGTATGGATTATGACCTCCACCTCCACCTCAAGCAGTGACAGTATGGATTATGACCTCCACCTCCACCACAAGCAGTGACAGTATGGATTATGACCTCCACCTCAAGCAGTGACAGTATGGATTATGACCTCCACCTCCACCACAAGCAGTGACAGTATGGATTATGACCTCCACCTCAAGCAGTGACAGTATGGATTATGACCTCCACCTCCACCACAAGCAGTGACAGTATGGATTATGACCTCCACCACAAGCAGTGACAGTATGGATTATGACCTCCACCACAAGCAGTGACAGTATGGATTATGACCTCCACCTCCACCACAAGCAGTGACAGTATGGATTATGACCTCCACCACAAGCAGTGACAGTATGGATTATGACCTCCACCTCAAGCAGTGACAGTATGGATTATGACCTCCACCTCCACCACAAGCAGTGACAGTATGGATTATGACCTCCACCACAAGCAGTGACAGTATGGATTATGACCTCCACCTCAAGCAGTGACAGTATGGATTATGACCTCCACCTCCACCTCAAGCAGTAACAGTATGGATTATGACCTCCACCTCAAGCAGTGACAGTATGGATTATGACCTCCACCTCCACCACAAGCAGTGACAGTATGGATTATGACCTCCACCTCAAGCAGTGACAGTATGGATTATGACCTCCACCTCCACCACAAGCAGTGACAGTATGGATTATGACCTCCACCTCCACCACAAGCAGTGACAGTATGGATTATGACCTCCACCTCAAGCAGTGACAGTATGGATTATGACCTCCACCTCCACCACAAGCAGTGACAGTATGGATTATGACCTCCACCACAAGCAGTGACAGTATGGATTATGACCTCCACCTCAAGCAGTGACAGTATGGATTATGACCTCCACCTCAAGCAGTGACAGTATGGATTATGACCTCCACCTCAAGCAGTGACAGTATGGATTATGACCTCCACCTCCACCTCAAGCAGTGACAGTATGGATTATGACCTCCACCTCCACCACAAGCAGTGACAGTATGGATTATGACCTTATGACCAGGTTGCGCCTTGCTGGCACAACCTGGGGGGCCTCGGCCAAGGTTTTACGTATCTCCACACAAGCCCTCGTTTTCTCTGCAGCCGAGTACTGTGCCCCAACCTGGAGCAGAAGCCCACATGCCAAGAAGGTCGACACGGCCATCAATAATGCACTCCGGATCATCACTGGCTGCCTAAAACCCACCCCCGTGTTCTACCTGCCAGCCCTAGCAGGAATAGCGCCAGCCGGCCTACGGCGAGAGGCCGCTACCCTCGCCCTGGCAAGGAAAGCCAAGGAACACAGCTGGCACCTCCTCCATGAAACCACCACCATGGCAATACCTCCAAGCAGACTCAAGTCCCGCCACTCATACAACCAGGCCGCGCAAGAGATGCTTAATTCCATCCCGGAGGATCTGCCAACCAAAGCCTGGCTGGCGGCGGCATGGAAGCAGGAGTGGGAGTCGACAGGACAGACACGCCTACACCATTACATCCAGGATCCTGGAGGTGGCGTTGAAGGAGAAGACCTACCTCGCCGGCAATGGACCCTCCTGAACCGCCTTCGCACAGGGGTTGGCTGCTTCAAAGCGTCCATGAAGAAGTGGGGCCTAACCGACAGTGCAGCGTGTGAGTGCGGGGAGCCTGAGCAGACTGCCAACCACGTGATCACCACCTGTCCCCTGCATAGACCACCTTCAGAGGAGGGCCTCTTCCGAGTGGGACCTGAGACGAGGGCATGGCTACACGACACAAAGCTGGATATATGAATGACGATACACGAAAGAAGAAGAAGAAGAAGAAGATGGATTATGACCTCCACCTCAAGCAGTGACAGTATGGATTATGACCTCCACCTCAAGCAGTGACAGTATGGATTATGACCTCCACCACAAGCAGTGACAGTATGGATTATGACCTCCACCACAAGCAGTGACAGTATGGATTATGCGTAACTCCGTGTCAAATCGTATGCATCTTATGAGGTGTGACCACCTGACACTGCCAGATGGTTTGTGTGATCTGATCTCATGATCTTATGTAAATCCTGCTGCCTTGCAAGGTTAGATGTGTTATACATGAATGTTAAATCTAATGTTAAAAATAGAAAATAAAATCTCAACATATTTGTGACTATGCATCCGTCCGTCCATCCATCTGAATGCTGCTACTGTCTACTGTCTACTGTCTACTGTCTACTGTCTACTGTCTACTGTCTACTGTCTACAGCTACAGTATAACTCACACATTTAGCCCTACTGTCTGAACTTAATGGATCTGATCACATCAACTCATCAGCTGTCACCACAAACATATCCCAACAGGACTATCGCTACATTGCTTCCTTTGAATAAGCCCCTCTAGAGGTATCCAGATGTTGTGCCCGAGTCTTACCGTCAGTCTGCTCTTCTGCAAACTCCAGACTGCTGATGTCCTTCAGACGAGCCTTGTACTTGCGCATCTGCTCGTTGATGATCAGCTCCACACACCTACAGAGGAGAGCATGTTTAGCATGAAACACAACAGAATGATCAGCTCCACACACCTACAGAGGAGAACATGTTTAGCATGAAACACAACAGAATGATCAGCTCCACACACCTACAGAGGAGAACATGTTTAGCATGAAACACAACAGAATGATCAGCTCCACACACCTACAGAGGAGAGCATGTTTAGCATGAAACACAACAGAATGATCAGCTCCACACACCTACAGAGGAGAACATGTTTAGCATGGAACACAACAGAATGATCAGCTCCACACACCTACAGAGGAGAGCATGTTTAGCATGAAACACAACAGAATGATCAGCTCCACACACCTACAGAGGAGAGCATGTTTAGCATGGAACACAACAGAATGATCAGCTCCACACACCTACAGAGGAGAGCATGTTTAGCATGGAACACAACAGAATGATCAGCTCCACACACCTACAGAGGAGAGCATGTTTAGCATGGAACACAACAGAATGATCAGCTCCACACACCTACAGAGGAGAGCATGTTTAGCATGAAACACAACAGAATGATCAGCTCCACACACCTACAGAGGAGAGCATGTTTAGCATGAAACACAACAGAATGATCAGCTCCACACACCTACAGAGGAGAGCATGTTTAGCATGAAACACAACAGAATGATCAGCTCCACACACCTACAGAGGAGAGCATGTTTAGCATGAAACACAACAGAATGATCAGCTCCACACACCTACAGAGGAGAACATGTTTAGCATGAAACAACAGAATGATCAGCTCCACACACCTACAGAGGAGAACATGTTTAGCATGGAACACAACAGAATGATCAGCTCCACACACCTACAGAGAACATGTTTAGCATGAAACACAACAGAATGATCAGCTCCACACACCTAAAGAGGAGAACATGTTTAGCATGAAACAACAGAATGATCAGCTCCACACACCTACAGAGGAGAACATGTTTAGCATGAAACAACAGAATGATCAGCTCCACACACCTACAGAGGAGAGCATGTTTAGCATGAAACAACAGAATGATCAGCTCCACACACCTACAGAGGAGAGCATGTTTAGCATGGAACACAACAGAATGATCAGCTCCACACACCTACAGAGGAGAGCATGTTTAGCATGAAACACAACAGAATGATCAGCTCCACACACCTACAGAGGAGAGCATGTTTAGCATGAAACACAACAGAATGATCAGCTCCACACACCTACAGAGGAGAGCATGTTTAGCATGAAACACAACAGAATGATCAGCTCCACACACCTAAAGAGGAGAACATGTTTAGCATGAAACAACAGAATGATCAGCTCCACACACCTACAGAGGAGAGCATGTTTAGCATGAAACAACAGAATGATCAGCTCCACACACCTACAGAGGAGAGCATGTTTAGCATGAAACACAACAGAATGATCAGCTCCACACACCTACAGAGGAGAACATGTTTAGCATGAAACAACAGAATGATCAGCTCCACACACCTACAGAGGAGAACATGTTTAGCATGGAACACAACAGAATGATCAGCTCCACACACCTACAGAGGAGAGCATGTTTAGCATGAAACACAACAGAATGATCAGCTCCACACACCTACAGAGGAGAACATGTTTAGCATGAAACAACAGAATGATCAGCTCCACACACCTACAGAGGAGAACATGTTTAGCATGGAACACAACAGAATGATCAGCTCCACACACCTACAGAGGAGAGCATGTTTAGCATGAAACACAACAGAATGATCAGCTCCACACACCTACAGAGGAGAACATGTTTAGCATGAAACAACAGAATGATCAGCTCCACACACCTACAGAGGAGAGCATGTTTAGCATGGAACACAACAGAATGATCAGCTCCACACACCTACAGAGGAGAACATGTTTAGCATGAAACACAACAGAATGATCAGCTCCACACACCTACAGAGGAGAACATGTTTAGCATGGAACACAACAGAATGATCAGCTCCACACACCTACAGAGAACATGTTTAGCATGAAACACAACAGAATGATCAGCTCCACACACCTACAGAGGAGAGCATGTTTAGCATGAAACACAACAGAATGATCAGCTCCACACACCTACAGAGGAGAACATGTTTAGCATGGAACACAACAGAATGATCAGCTCCACACACCTACAGAGGAGAGCATGTTTAGCATGAAACACAACAGAATGATCAGCTCCACACACCTACAGAGGAGAGCATGTTTAGCATGAAACAACAGAATGATCAGCTCCACACACCTACAGAGGAGAACATGTTTAGCATGAAACACAACAGAATGATCAGCTCGACACACCTACAGAGGAGAGCATGTTTAGCATGAAACAACAGAATGATCAGCTCCACACACCTACAGAGGAGAGCATGTTTAGCATGGAACACAACAGAATATGATGAAGTGATAGAAGTGGTTTAGCAAAGGACAGTAGACAATGGAGCAGGGTCTGAAAGTAACACTCAAGAGGTAAAAGCTGTCTTTGGAGGATAAATCAATGTCACCCGGCTGGTAACTGGCAAATTCCAATCATGGAAGTTGGAAACCCTCATTAGTGTTTTACTTTAGTTACTTTGTCAAGTAACTCAAGTTACAAATTGAGTTCAATTTTATTAAATCAAAGCACATATTTAAAAAAAGATACAATAATTTCCTAATCAAACTGTGTTTTTATGCAAATAACCACTATAGATGACAATAGCAAAATGAAAAGGATAACATTTAGAATTTTGGATTGTTTACACTGACTTCAAGGCGGTTGAAATTATTTTTCGGAATGGTTCTGGTTCAATGTCATTCTGCTGCTGCTGTAGTTTTGGTAAAAGTAATGCAAATGTAGTGTAATAAGTAACGAGTTACTCTACAGAGACAGTAATATTGTAAAGTAACTTATTACTTTTAACACATTCACTGCCAGCCTTTTTTTTTTTACTGTAGGTAGGTTCTGCCAGAGGGTTTTTTTGAGGATTCTGGCTCATTTTACAAGAGCCGAGGATTATTTTCTGCTTGGAGTTTGTGAACACAAAGTTCACAAAAGTACTAATAGAATGTGTGCTTTCTCTGTCTAAAAGAGTTAGTTTGTAGAGTTAGTAGTTATGTAGATATTAGCCGTTGAGTACAGCATGGTTTCAGCGTCTGAGACAGGAAGCTGAGATAATCGCAGTTTTGTGAAATTCAATCAAACAGGCAGAACAGTCACTTTAACCATTTATTTTTGGCATCAGTCGGAGATCAGACATCTGAACAATATAGTTCTGAACACCCTCTCCTTCAAACTCCTCCCTCCGTGGGCGTGTCTGGTGGCGTTTGTCACAAGCCAGTTTCTCCTGCCTGTCTGAGCAGTGAGCAGCCTCCCTCTCTGGCGGCCCCTCGTCGGCGAGTGTGGCGAGTGTGGACTGTGGATGGGGATCAATCGTTTCTTGGATTTTCGGTTGAGAGCTTTGATGAAGCTTTGTGCGATTCTAGGCTTTATGCTGCCCACCCAGTCTATTTTTGGAACCCCCCACCGTTGTGTGCCCGTGTGCAGCAGCGTGAAAGCGTTTTCGCCTACAGTATGAGAATGAGGCTCGTTCGTTTCTGGGTTTTCGGAATGCGTGCGATTCTGGCCTTTCTGCGGGTGTTTCAAAGTGTGTTTCACCCATAATCTATTATGCAAATTTGCAATCCCCCACGCCAGCACCCAGGCACCGCTCTCCGCTCTCGGTGTGCTGCTGCTGGCGCGGCCGCTCTCGGGCGAGTCTGGTGACTGATGACTGTAAAATCGCCAAGCCATTTCCTTGAGAATGGCTTCCTCCCGCGGCTGTTTTTGGTTGGCTTTCTCTCTGTCGGGAGAGCACTGTCGCCACTTAGTTGGTCGGTAAAATAGATTATACACATTCAATACTTCCAATATTTTTATAGGAGACGGGGGGAGCGTTGATCCACGCCCGACCGTCAATTTTTTTTTTTTTTTTTTTAAGACGAGATATCTCGTCTTTGGCACTCAACGGTTGGATTCTGTAAGACGAGATATCTCGTCATTGGCAGTCAACGTGTTAAATGAAAGTAACTAGTAATATGTAGTATATTACATTTTGAAAGTAACTTGCCCAACACTGAGTGAGAAAGCACCCTGACAGTTAGCCAATCAAATCATAGCAATAGAAAGGCTCTGTGTCAAACAGGCTCCTGATTGGCTGTCTGCTACGCTGCTCTACAGCAGGAGCTAAATGTCTGTTTTCAAAGAAGGAGAACAAAATGTAGAAGTGAGTGAGCAAGTTTGATATGAAACCTCTAAACCTGCTCTCATGTTGGATGTTTCACACAGTAGCTGATTCCATATACTGAAATCTAATTCATACATTGTTTTGTCCAGTAAAAAAAGACTCTTGGCAGTTGTTTCAGTGTAGCAGCTCTTGGCAGGTGAGTAAAAGAGTCAAATGTGGCTGTTGGTTGAGCAGGGTGGACGTACGCGGTGGTCTTGCTGATGTCCTGGACGCTTTGCAGCGGGTCGATGGAGTCTGGGCAGTGCAGGATGCAGGGAGCGAACACGATAGCCAGGGCGTTGGCTGACATCCTGTTTGTCTCCTCCTACAGGGCGATCCTGAAACACACACCATATCATCCTGTTACATCCTGAGGGCATCCATGCTCATACCTTTGTATTTTCGGATTTTATTATTATTATTATTATTATTATTTTAATATTTTATTTTCAATTTTATTTAGAAGAGTACAGGAACAAAAACAAACAGGCTCGGTTTGGCAACGGTTCTTGACAGCTGTGTTTGACCTAACGTTACCCATCCACAGCTGTGTTTGACCTAACGTTACCCTAGCCCAGCCCAGGCAGACACGATCAGGGATTCAACCACCGCAGTAAACGCACATCTGAATAGATGTCTTGTGTTCTGCTCTAGAATCCCCAAAACAGCTGTCTTTTTCAGCAGTGCCCTGTTCACATTCACACACACACATTCATACCTGGAAGCTGACCATTACAACCACAGTCTGATCTGCTGGCCACTGATCAGCTCCACTGAAGCAGTTGGGGTTAAGGGCCTTGTTCAAGGGCCCCTCAGTGGTGGCAATATTTGTTTATCGCAAGTAATATCATCATGGCAATATTGAACAATGTTATCACACATCGCAGATTTGCCCCCTATCGTACAGAGATAGGACCAATTAGGTCTATATTCTGACCTGGAACTTGTACTCCAGCTGACCCAGGTCTTCCTGCACGACGGCTGGAGAATCTCTGACGAGGCCTGGACTGGACGGTGAACAGGCACTTCTCTCTGAGCAACAGCACCACACTTCTGATTCTCTTCTCTCTCGCCTCCATCAGGCAGGACATCTCTGAGGACAGACAGCACAGACCTCAGATCAGTACACACACACTGCAGCGCCTCCATCAGGCAGGACATCTCTGAGGACAGACAGCACAGACCTCAGATCAGTACACACACACTGCAGCGCCTCCATCAGGCAGGACATCTCTGAAGACAGACAGCACAGACCTCAGATCAGTACACACACACTGCAGCGCCTCCATCAGGCAGGACATCACTGAGGACAGACAGCACAGACCTCAGATCAGTACACACACACTGCAGCGCCTCCATCAGGCAGGACATCTCTGAGGACAGACAGCACAGACCTCAGATCAGTACACACACACTGCAGCGCCTCCATCAGGCAGGACATCTCTGAAGACAGACAGCACAGACCTCAGATCAGTACACACACACTGCAGCGCCTCCATCAGGCAGGACATCTCTGAGGACAGACAGCACAGACCTCAGGTCAGTACACACACACTGCAGCGCCTCCATCAGGCAGGACATCTCTGAGGACAGACAGCACAGACCTCAGATCAGTACACACACACTGCAGCGCCTCCATCAGGCAGGACATCTCTGAGGACAGACAGCACAGACCTCAGGTCAGTACACACACACTGCAGCGCCTCCATCAGGCAGGACATCTCTGAGGACAGACAGCACAGACCTCAGGTCAGTACACACACACTGCAGCGCCTCCATCAGGCAGGACATCTCTGAGGACAGACAGCACAGACCTGAGGTCAGTATACACTAGGGATGTCACGATACTAGAATTTCTACTTCGATACTGATACCCAGGAAAATATCGATTTTCGATACCACGGGAAGGGGGGATGACCATACATCAAGAGGCATAAAAATTAAATTAGACAGATGCACACCTCTCCATAATCTAGTCCTGATAAATGGTAAATGGCCTGCATTTATATAGCGCTTTTATCCAAAGCGCTTTACAATGAGTAGATAGTCTACATTCACCCATTCATACACCGATGGCGGCAGGCTACCACGCAGGGTGCCTACACACCATCGGGAGCAAGAAGGGTTAAGTGTCTTGCCCAAGGACACAACGACAGCAGCTGGGAGGGAGCGGAGATCGAACCGCCAACCCGCTCTACCTCCTGAGCTAAAGCCGCCCCATGATAAAACTTTGAACTTGGACAGCATATTACTGCCACTCTAGCCACCAGAACACGTTTAACTTGTTGAAGCAACAGATACCCAATGATAGGGAGGGGAAAATCAGTGATTTTTCATTAAAAGAAAGCACTGAAGGAAATCAAAACTGTTGCAAATGAGTGCTTATGTGTGTACACCTTTATTTTAACTTTACTAATTACTAATTGCTGAACACCTGGTGATCTGTCATGTATATTGATACGGGTATTTAAGATGGCGTCTCTCTGCCACTTCAGAAAGCGTCTGAGGAAGGGCCAGTGTGGCCCGAAACGTCACGCTGTTTGCATATAAATAATAAAAAAACCTAACGAGAGCTCCTTTTGGTGTGCGGACCATTCTTTTTTTACTGTGAGTAGCCTTTTTGATCCAGCACCCAGGCCCAGTGTGGCCTAGCTTTGGATGTGCGTGTCCCTGTCTACCTTGAGGACATAGAGGGTGTCACACAATGCATGAACCAGGTGGAGCTGAGCGTACTGCAGAGGGAACTTAAAGTCGAACTGAACCTGTTCGTCACGTGCATAATGAGTGAATGTAATGTATGTAATGTAATGTAATGTAATGCATAATGAGTCCGTTTCAGACTGAAAACATAGTTTGTCTAAGATGACAGGTTGAGAGGCGGGTCATAGTATCATGTCGATGATTTTATTTGACAATTCTGGGGACTGGATTGGGCTTTGGCCAATCCTGGCGTGTTCCGCCTCCAAATCGAGTGGGATTCAGTGTGTTGTGGCGCTCCCCTCGGGAAGAGCCTTTTGACGGGAGGAGTGGAGCTCAGCGAGCCGCAGGCAGCCAGCTGCCTTCATGTTGACGAGCGGAGAGTGCAGCACGTCGGCCTGGAATCTCCGAAGTGCAACCCCTGACAACCAAGCTCTCGGATGCGCGTGCCATTATCGCTGCTGTAACGATACGATATCCCTGGAATGCGCATTTTAACGAGCCAGTTACTTAAAAAAAAAAAAAAAACTCTCTCTCGTAACGGACAAGCCCGTCTTTTATTGTCACACGAACACCACAACATGCATGCGGCCACAACACACTCATGCTGACGATGGCCGGTGAAAAGTGTCCTCTGCATTTAACCCATCCAGGCATGTCCTTTCCTCCGAGGGGCAGGCCAGGAGCAGTGGTCGCTTTCTCGTACAGCGCCCGGGGACCAACTTCGGATGTTGTCGTCACTGGTCGGATGACGATGACGATCTGATCTTCTGCATGTTTTTAGTGGGGGGGTTATATACGGAGGAACCCCCTGGGGGGTACGGGGAGAACATGCAAACTCCACACAGAGAGAAAGGCCCTTACGACGAGATACCCCACCTGGGCAGTGGGCACTGAAGATATGGGGGGGAACACAACCACAGTGCTCACAGTGTCCCAGGCGAGAATCGAACTCAGGACCTTCTAACTGTGAGGCGACAGCGCTACCGACTGCGCCACCGTACCCCCATTTCTTTGCATTCTTAGAGATTATACTTTTTGTTTTTTGTTCATGTTTCTAACAATTGGCCAAGTTAGTAGTTGGTTTATGGGATAGGAATTCTGGCAGATGACAGGCACTAGGCGCCATTTTCTACTTCATTTGGAAGAGAAAATTATCCAGAAATGAAGATTTGATTGACAGCTGCATGTCGTGATATGATTGGTTGAAATGGGGTAGAAATTTGATAGTACTAGGTGACGTCAGCAAACTGTACATTACTGTTATCAATGAAATCTTGAAAAATGAACTTTTGATGTGAAAAAGTGTGAAAAACTAAAGAAATTAGATTGTTGTGATTTGTTTTGTATACATTATTAAATAGGTGCACTGCATACCCAGGTATTTGAACTAAAAGAAAAGAAAAGTCATTCTTGGGTTCAGCTCGACTTTAAGCTCTGCTTGCGTGAGGCCAAGGCATCCTACAGGAGGAAGCTGGAGCACAAGCTGCAGGAGAACAACATGAAGGAGGTGTGTGTGTGGGATGGGATGAAAACCATCACGGGCTGCAAGCAGAAGAACACTAGCTCTGCTGACTGTACTGTTGAAAGGGCGAATGAGTTCAACCTCTTCTTTAATCGTTTCGACGGCCCTGCACTAGCGCCAACAGTTACTGGCTGCCCTGTCAAACCCACCACGCCTCCCCCCCCTCCCCAGTTCTATCCTCTCCTCCCCACCCCTCCCACATATCAGCTCACCAGCCCAGGCCATCAGCCCCCCCCCCCCCCCTCAAACACATCAGCTCACCAGCCCAGGCCATCAGCCCCCCCCCCCCCCCCCCTCAAACACATCAGCTCACCAGCCCAGGCCATCAGCCCCCCCCCCCCCCCTCAAACACATCAGCTCACCAGCCCAGGCCATCAGCCCCCCCCCCCCCCCTCCCCTCAAACACATCAGCTCCCCAGCCCAGGCCATCAGCCCCCCCCCCCCTCAAACACATCAGCTCACCAGCCCAGGCCATGAGCCCCCCCCCCCCCCCCCCTCAAACACATCAGCTCCCCAGCCCAGGCCATCAGCCCCCCCCCCCCTCAAACACATCAGCTCACCAGCCCAGGCCATCAGCCCCCCCCCCCTCAAACACATCAGCTCACCAGCCCAGGCCATCAGCCCCCCCCCCCCCTCAAACACATCAGCTCACCAGCCCAGGCCATCAGCCCCCCCCCCCCCCCTCAAACACATCAGCTCACCAGCCCAGGCCATCAGCCCCCCCCCTCAAACACATCAGCTCACCAGCCCAGGCCATCAGCCCCCCCCCCCCCCTCAAACACATCAGCTCACCAGCCCAGGCCATCAGCCCCCCCCCCCCCTCCTCAAACACATCAGCTCAACAGCCCAGGCCATCAGCCCCCCCCCTCAAACACATCAGCTCAACAGCCCAGGCCATCAGCACTCCCCTCCCACATATTATTACTGCCGACCAGATCAGAGGAGAGTTGAGGAGACTCAAACCCAGGAAAGCGGCTGGGCCGGACAAGGTGCCCAAGGCTCCTGAAAGCATGTGGATAAGGGAGGCGGTGCTGTGACAAGGTGTGCCCAAGGCTCCTGAAAGCATGTGGATAAGGGAGGCGGTGCTGTGACAAGGTGTGCCCAAGGCTCCTGAAAGCATGTGGATAAGGGAGGCGGTGCTGTGAGAATCACCTTTTTTGATTTCTCGAGTGCATTCAACACCATTCAGCCACTCCTCCTGAGGGACAAGCTGGCGGGGATGCAAGTGGACCCACACCTTGTGACCTGGATAATAGACTACCTCACTGGCAGACCTCAGTATGTCAGGCTTAGCCTGGGTAAACCCATCCCCCACGTGACCTGCTCTCTCAGTTCCCAGTCACGTGGTGGCTGGGTTTACCTAGGCTATGTCAGGCTAGGGGGCTGCACATCAGAGACTGTGGTTAGCAGTACAGGTGCACCACAGGGGACCGTTTTTTCTCCTTTCTTCTTCACCCTCTACACATCTACTAGCTACTATGCAAACCCAATGAGTCCTCTATAAGTTTTTAGCTCTTTCTGCAACTGCTGCGCCTGTTGCTTAATGCTCTTTTTTTTAAGTTTTGTTGTGATGCTTTTAAATGTCCATTTTATTCTCTTCTTTTCTTTTCTTTTCCTGTCAACCATTTTATGTGAAGCACTTTGAATTGCCTCTGTGTATGAAATGTGCTATACAAATAAACTTGACTTGACTTGACACATCTGACTTCAGGTTCAACTCGGAGACGTGCCACCTGCAGAAGTTCTCAGATGACACTGCCATCGTGGGGTGTGTGAGGGGTGGACAGGAGGAGGAGTACAGGGGCCTGGTGGATAACTTTGTCACATGGTGTCAGTCCAACCAGCTGCAGCTGAACAAATCCAAGACGAAGGAGATGGTGGTGGACTATCGGAGGGCCGGGCCACCCATGCAACCAGTTTCCATCGAGGGGGTTGAGGTGGAGGTGGTCAGGTCCTATAAATATCTTGGACTGCAGCTGGATGACAGGTTGGACTGGTCTGAGTGCACGGGCACCCTATACAGGAAGGGGCAGAGCCGGCTCTATTTCCTGAGGAGGCTGGGGTCCTTCAACATCTGTAAGAAACTCCTGCAGATTTTTTATGAATCTGTGGTCGCCAGTGTCCTCTTTTAGGCTGTGGTGTGCTGGGGAGGCAATGTCAAAGTGAGAGACGCGATGCGGCTGGACAAGCTGATCAGGCGAGCGGGCTCCGTGATCGGTGGAGAGATGGACTCTCTGGTGAAGGTGGCGGAGAGAAGGTCTCTCAACAAACTGCTGTCCATCATGGACAATGACAGCCACCCACTACACACCACCATAGTAGGACAGAGGAGCTTGTTCAGTGGCAGGCTGCTGTCACTGAGCTGCTCTACAGACAGACTAAAGAAATCATTTGTCCCCAGAGCCGTTCCACTTTTGAACTCTTCCCAGCGGGGGAAGTGAGGTCATGTATGCCTTCGCTCTGTTGTCTCGGCTGCGTGTGTTGTTGTTTTTTTAGCCCTGCCTGTTTTTATTTATTATGTTCTCTATTAGGCACTCGGTCACTTTAGGTTCTGGCTTTTGCACACGGTCTGTTAGTATCTTTTTATATTTTTTTTACTGTGTTTTTCTAATTTGTCTACTGTGTGTTTTTATTGACTGTATGTGAGCTGCTGGTACATGAATTTCCTTCGGGATCAATAAAGTATCTACCTACCTACCTACCTACCTACCTGTCATTTTGTGCATCACAATTACTTTTTCCATCATTTTTTGTAATGTGTGATATCACAAGAACAAAGATCATTTAAATGTACATCAGTAACTTGGCCTGAGAATGCCTTGTGATCCCCCAGTCAGAGCTGGCTTAATGTGGCCAAGGAAAGGGAAGTTCAGGGTCCCCTGCTGGAACTGCTACCTCCATGACCCGATCCCAGATAAGAGGTAAGGATGGATGGATGGATCAATAACTTTACCGCACACATTCACCATTTTTCCCAGCAAGTTTTTGTACTGTGTATTGACACAGTATTAGAATAATGACAGGGTCACATGTAGGGCTGGGCGATTAATCGAATTTTAATCATGATTACGATTTGTGCTGTCAGTGTCCACAATTATGAAAACAAGATAATCGACATAAACCGATTTTGCGGCTCTTGTCACTCTCGTTCTGTCTTGTGTTGTAAATCAAGCGCACCCCTTCCTTTGCTCAGCCCCTCCCCCAAAGCCCAAAGCACACCGTTTCGTTTCAGCTGGAGTTGTGAATGACTGTCATGTGAAGAGCCACGGCAGTAAGAGAGCCGCTGGTCGAGAAGAGAGGTAAAACAACGTCTGTGGTGTGGAAACACTATGGACCGGTTTCGCCGAGTCAGAGTTGGAACAAACTCACAGTGTGCAAGATATGCGCAGTCGTGGCTGCACCCCGCAACACGACCTCTCTCCCTCTTTGTTTAATCACTTGAAATCCACTCACAAAGTGGTCTATGACCAAGCAATAACGCTAAACGAACAAAAAGACAAAGCCCCATCTAGTTACTCCTGCCACCTGCAACACAGTCATCGATTCAGGACACTCTTTACAATGCGATATTACTCCGTGGTAAGATGCCTCTCTTCTTGAGGCATCTGCTCGGACTAGGATAGAGAATCCCCCCCCCCCCCCCCCCCCCGGGGGGGATTCTTCAGGAGTCAAGACATTGGTGGTGGACTGGGGAGGTGGGTGGGGCGAAACACAGCTTCAGAGAATGGGATACAATCAGCTCAGGTACAGCGACCAGAAGGATCAGGGAAAGAGGACGATATATAACGAGGACGACTATAAATCTGCCACATCATAGCCCCGGCACTGACGACATTACCGGCGTCATATTGGCAAGTGCATCACACGGACGTCACACTAGGATTACACTTGTCGTCACACTGGGATTACATATGATGTGAGGCAGCGTGTCTGGTCTTCATCTTGAAACTAGGTCGAGACCACCATTAGTTTTGATGAAATATGAACACAAATTTGCTGTCGGCAACATATGTCCCGACTGTTTTCATTTCACTTAATTAAACAACGGTAAATAAATACCGTTTTCACTGATTGATCACAGATACTGTGTACACGTCATTTTCTGACACTATTTTGGCTAGTGTGAGGTTTAAGGGCTACTCGTTCAGATGTTTACCAACATATTGAATGTAGATTAATAGTTGCAGTTGGTTGTGGCAGTTCACTGCAACATAGTAGGCCTGCTATACTGTATATTTATTTTAGTTTTTATTTTATTTCTAAATCTTTGAACTTTTATTATTTATTTTAACTTATTTATTTATTTTCAATTATATCTCAAATCCAAAGACATCCAATGTGAAAAAGAAAAGCCAGTGTCAATGTTCAATAAATGCATGATGTTCTCAATGTCAATGAGTAATCGTGTTAAATAATCGTGATCTCAATATCAATCAAAATAATCGTGATTATGGTTTTCGCCATAATCGAGCAGCCCTAATTAGTCACATGTTTAATTTGTGACAATTCAGAATAAACTTGTGTACCTGGAATCATTTGTGGCAAAGCTTTGTGGATTTCTTCCAGGCTGTTGCTCCCACACAGACGTTACTATGGCACATCCACATTGTTCATGGTTGTGGTGGATCCTGGATGCCCTCCAGGTGTCACTGCTGCACTGCCCAAATCTCATCAATGGCCTCTGTAAACACACACGCGGGCGCGCACACACCAAGACTACATTAGGATTAGCCTGTTGTGGTTGTGATGTCATTATTCAGGACCAGCACAAGTAATGAAAATAATAGTAAAATCTCCACAGCCTCCTCCACTGTTTCCTCTGACCTGGCAGGTTTTTTTGGCAGGGGGTGGCTGACCCTGCCCAGAATGAAAACATCATTCTGCTTCTTTCCTGACATCTTTAAAACAGACAAAATTCAAAAAGTCTCTCTCTCTCTCGTTGGAAATGGAAATGTCACTTGATACAATGGTGAGGGGGGGAAAGCCTAGAAGTAGGGTTGAAAGTTCAATTCACAACCACGAAAAGCAGGCTGATTGAACCAATGTGTGTATATCTCCTCCACTCCATTTCAGCACCGCGGACAGCGCTGCACAGTCCTATCCAGAGCCGTATAATAGAAGAGTTCCGACATCTCCATTCACTCCAATGGACCAGTTTTTTTCCAGGAAGTAGAAAGTGGAACTCTTCAGTAAAAAAGCAGCACTGTCGAGTTGCATCAAAATAGACAGTGTTGTACTTTGAAATGGTTTTTCATCCCTTGAAATGAATCAAATTGTACATTATCGGCTTTATTTTAGCATGCAAAAGTAGCGCCAGAGCCATTCATGGCTGTTCATTGGCTAATGATTCTTGCATTTTGGTCCTCCGCTGACGCCACTCTCTTACTAGAGGACACTAGTCCTATCTATGCAAACAGCCTGAACGCATCTGTCTGTCTGTCTGTCTGTCTGTCTGTCTGTCTGTCTGTCATGCCAGCCAAAGTAACAGAAACATAAACCAGCTAAATTCGCTTACCATTCCTCAGTAGAGTTGCAACCTCCTCCTCCAACTGATCCAACCCCCTCCCCCCCGTGGCGCCGCCCACTTCACAGTGCATCACATTGTGGACTTGTCAGGGCAGTTGTCACACTTTTTTCAAAGTCATCCTGTGGGACCATCTGGTGTTGGCCCCCGGGCCGTAGGTTTGAAAACATCACCCACTATGCCCCCCCTGATTTTAGTGGATCATAATAAATGCATGAACTAGGGTCTAGTATTTAGCTAGCTCTCTTGAACCTGCTGTTTCCACTTAATGTACAAGATTACAAGCGATGATGCCCCCGTCTGGTGTCTCCCTCAACACCCTGCTGAGGCCCCGGCCACCTCCTTGCCTGATCGTCTCGAGGAGTCATGTCAGCGTTTGTCTAGTTTAAACAGCCATAAAGTGCAGTTATTGCAGAAATAGACTCAATAACAACAATTAAACAAAGTACAGGAGTATCGCCGCAACCGCAGAGTTTCTCGGCTTTTGTTTTTGCCGTTCTCCCGAGTGGATTTGGGTTTGACTGGATCTGACCCTGATTGGCTGAAGGAGTTGTCTGTCAAGGCAACTATGCCCGCCCATGCTTCCGCCCCTGCTAAGGACTGGGTGAAGAGTTGGGGCCAGACCGTCACGCAGAACCAAATGAAATGTGAGTTGATGTGACGGGCTGGTTTACCAGGCTAGTAAGTTACTGGGTAAATTTACAAGGTCACAATCAAGGACATCCAACACAAGAAAGGTTAAAACCCTGATAGAGAATGGAATTTCACAGCCAAAAGGTAAACAGTGAACCACTTGAAGGAAACCAGTTGAAATGAAATGATGGAGCCAGGAGTCAGAAGAAGTCGTCTGATATGATGTATTTGACATAGATCTTGGCCAAGAGCAAGAGATGCACTCTTGGCCAAGAGATGCACTCTTGCATATTCACGAATAGATACACAGGCTTACATACATTGAACAGAAAGTCAAAGATACTTATAGGACACACATCAGATGACATGTCTTGACGCACACTTGAAGGCCACTCTGTAGACTCAACCTATCTGTTATTCTGGCCCTGTAGAGAGCACCGTGGCACGGTGACAGGGCACAGTGTGCGATAGAGAGGAGCTGCAAATGTAAGGTACAAGTTATCTAAATACGTCTGTCTGTGTATGTACACACTACACAGGTTATCCAAATATGATGTCTATCTGTGTATGTACACAGGTCATCTAAATATGAAGTATGTCTGTGTCATAACTATATGTAACTAAAATGGAAATGTATATGAATATATTAATAACTAGTGATTGTCCAAATAAAGGCTAATGTGATGTAAATTTTCTCTATCAAACCCTGTTGGGAAAAGGAGAGGAAAGAGACAAAAAGCTTTGGGTGGACAGTGGAACAGAGGACAATAGAACTGGAAGTAGCTCAATGAAACATTAGTCCAACAGTACCATTGCCAGCAATAGAGACAGTCCGCATGTCTGGGAACGCCCACAAAATGTTAAACGGCTGGCGCGCGAGTGGGGTAAAACCGCCCATATATCTCATGGGCTGACTCACCAAAAGACGGTGCTGCGGCTCTAAACTACAGGTTTGGGGGTTCTAGAGCATAACACAATACGTCTGCTCAGATGTGCGTTTACTGCGGTGGTTAAATCCCCGATCGTGTCTGCCTGGGCTGGGCTATCAGCTAAATTCTAACTTTGCTGAATGGATAGAACGGGGGTTTTTACCCCACCCTGACCACGCCCCCAGCCAGGCTGAGCCAGCTAACCAGCGTCTATTGTAGGCGTTCCTAGAGCCTGTATGGGCGTTCCCAGACATGCGGACTGTCTCTATAGCACCCTGGATACTTCCAGATGCTACAGTAGATTTTGCAATCATGGAAAAGAAGAATAAGGACAGGGAATGTATTTGTGATGCACACACAGTACAGACATATCTAGATCATTATTACGGGTACATTCAGATATATACAGATGCGTCAAAGAGTTTAGAGTAGGGATAGGAGTTTTTGTTCCAGAATTGAGGGTTAGAATAGGGAAAAGAGTCAGTGAAGGTGTATCAGTTTACGCAGCAGAAATGCTAGCAATATTGTGTTGGCAGTACAGTGGGTGGAGGAAACAAGACCGGTAAGAGCGATTATATGTTCAGATTGAAGCTCATCATTAGCTGGTTCACAGAGCAGTTATTCAGACAGTAGACCAGACGTTTTGATTGAGGTACAGCAGTCATTATATAGAATTGGGATGATGGGACTGACAGTTGGATTCCGGCGCATGTTGGGGTCAGAGGGAACGAGGTTTAGTTGTAGACATGATTGCAAAGGAGGCTACAAAAAATCAAAACATTGACTTGACAGTGACCATCAGCAAGACAGAAGTCAAGGCCATTGTCAAGACTCAGGTTTGGACACTGTGACGGTTTTCACCAGCTGCAACCCCACAATACTTCCTTTTTCTCAGCTTGTTTTATGGCGGTTGGCATCTATAATGTTGCATTACCACCACCTGAATTATATCATCTTCACAGTGGTAACTATTTACAGTGTCCACTTTCTCAGCTGTTCACGGGAAAACACTGACATAGCCTACTTCTATTTCTATTTTTTATTTTTGCTATGTAAACGTTTACATGTAAAGATAGGCCTATGCGTGCAATAACGTACTGATAGTCAGCTTACTCTATAATATGTAGCTTTTATTAGCCTCTCAGGCTAGCTGCGGACCAGACAACAATTCGCTTCCTACTACCCAGCGTGTGCACGTCTTTCAGACAGTGGTGGTTGTTATGGCAACTATCAACGTTAAAATTTAATATGAGCCGAATATCAGCCTGCGCTCAACGTAAACCTGATATTCAGGAGGGTTGTGACAGTTATTAGTTGTTATTGTTGTCAAGTTAAAACCGCCGTGTTTTAAGTTCCAACGCGCAGGCTACTCACAGTTTGAAGTTGGTCTTCTTGTGTCGTCTTGGCCTCCTCGTTCTTCTGTGTTGAATGCGAACTCCAAGAAACTCAAAATCATTCATAAATAAAACTGGCCTTTCAGTGAAATGAAATCAAAGAAACAAAGTTCAATATAAAAAGGTTCGTTTTGGAATAAACCTACTGGTTTCGTTAGATATATATTCCTTTTCGTTTATCGCGTTGCGGTTGAAAGACGGCGTCTTTCAGCAGTGATCAGGTTCAATCAAACTGGCTGGGGGGCGTGGCCATTTCCTACTATACCGCCTTGCCAACCTTTCACCTATAGGTGGCGCACCGTCCTCATACAAAACTGGCTCTTCTTCTTCTTCTTCTTCTTCTTCTTCTTCTTCTTCTTCTTCTTCTTCTTCTTCTTCTTCTTCTTCTTCTTCTTCTTCTTCTTCTTCTTCTTCTTCTTCTTCTTCTTCTTCTTCTTCTATTGATTTGATCGGCGGTTGGCAACCAGCTTATAGGTGCATTACCGCCACCTACCGGACTGGAGTGTGGAACGTTAGACAAAACCAACTGGCTCTAACAGACACACTGGATTAAAGAGTTCAGAATCATTAGTCATTATAGGAAAGCATAATATAGGTACATGTGAGTGTGGGCAAGAAGAAACAATTGAACATGTAATGATACACTGTCAGAAAAGAAATATGAGTCAGAAAGAAGGCAGCTGGTACAGGACCTCAGAGAGGTCAAAGTACACTTTGAATTGGTGGATATTTTGCAAAAGAGCTCAGGGGAGAACTGTTATCGACTCATATTTCAGTATCTTAGAACAACAAATTTGATTGAGAGGATATGAGGATATTATTGTAGGTGTGTATATATATAGATATGTATGTATCTATATCTATATATCTATTTTTATTTTTATTTATTTTTTATAAATACTAAATAGTAGAGTAATAGATTCTGATCCACACTCCATACCAGTTGGTGGCGGTAATGGACCAATTCGTTGTTTGCCAACCGCCAATAAGAAGAACGCATACAGGCTCTGAAACTGTGATGTCAATTGGAGAGCTTGCACAGTTGCTCATAGCGCACAGCTGTGATGTCACCCGAGCAGTTATGATGTCATCAGAGATGTCAGTCGAGCAACATTGTGATTGAAGGGCCGATGTCGCACAATTGCCCAACTGTGATGTCACGGGCAGTTTTGATGTCACTTGAGCAACTGTGATTGAAGGGCCGATGGCGTACAGTTGCTGAACTGTGATGTCACTCGGGCAATTGTGATGTCATTAGTGATGTCACTCGAGCAACTAAATCCGCAGTTGTGGCTGCGAGCCTGCGGAGCGGGCGATCTCCATAACTGCAGAGATGGCGCATCATCTCCAGAGTCTCCACACTAGGAATCGAGCGCACGTAGCGCGCAAGATTTCTAGTATTATAAAAACATTGATCTGAAAAGTAACTAGTAACTATAGCTGTGAAATAAATGTAATGGAGTAAAAAGCACAGTATTTCAATCTAAAATGTAGTACAAAGTAGCATAAAATGGAAAATAACCAAGTAAAGTAGTACCTCAAAATTGAGTACTTGAGTAAATGGTGGCAAAGGTTGTGAGTTTGAGTCCCAGGTGATGCAGAGTAAACATGCTTATGCCGACTCAGGCATTGTGCTGTGTGGGTTAGAGACACATGGGTTCAAAGATATGTTGTGCTAATTACAGGCTGATGGACCCGCATCATATTTCTTATTTGTCTTCCTCCTCATAACGCCCGGCCCGACAATGCATTTACCTTGATTTTGTTTCATTCCACATATTACATGCACAGTATATTTTCAGAATTCGGTACAGCTAGTGTATTGATTCAACTATTAGTTTTTTCAATGTAGTTTTTTAAAGTTTTGGTCCGAGTGAAATGTTCTATGGTCTCTCCTGATTCTAAATATAGCTGAACCGGTTTGGTTTGACCAAGTAAAACTATTTTTTTATAAGCATTTTACTAAATGTTTATGAGAAAATAAATGGCGGATAAAAATCCCTGGTACAGTGCTGAAGCAGGAAGTAGGCGGTCACTTTGCCTCTCTATACACTGATCAGAGACACAATAAAGAGATATCATTTGGCCAATCATGTCTCAAGGCTAGCTGGCTCTTAGCCAACCAGGTGTTTAGAGTTTAGATGGGCACTGCCCCCCATGTGGGCAGTTGGTTGGCTGTGCTTGTGTGGTGTCCCTCAACTAGTGGCTCCTGTGCCTTTTGACAACACCGTTGTGTGTTCTGTGTGCCCCAGGCCGGAAGACAACGCTTGATTAGATCAACTCTGATTGCATTTTCACCACCTTGGAGGTAGAGGAAACTCCTTGATCACAGTTCACATGATTTAAACTTTACAACAGTGCCAGTGTGGAGGCATCATTCTGTTATTAAAATACTGGCTGTGCTGTAGGCTCTGCCTGGCCGGCCTCCCCCATAGGTGACTGTCTCCAGGCATTGTTTTGGCTTTGATCTTATCACACAGGGGGAAACAATACATGCTGCAGGGAGACATTTAAGATCACCTTAAAGTAAGTGTCATACAAAATAGATGCTGGTGGTCACAATAAATATATTGTTAAAAAAAAGATTTTGGTTGTCAAATTTCAAGGTCACTTTGGCTCAAACGTCCACTTGGACTCAATGATGAACTGATTCGATTTTGGTCCTCAAAGGTCAAAGTTCAAGGTCACTGTGACCTCACAAGGATGAACTGATTAGATTTGGATGAACTGATTAAAACTGCCCAGACCTAAATTTCCCCTTCGGCATGGTGTGAGTGGAAGTGGTGGGTGAAAAAAGTATTTGGAACAGATTTTATGGATGAACCTCTTTGCTGGCTGCTGTTTAACACACAGTTTTACTCCTAAGTTTTGGTTTGTCACTTCCTACTTTCCCACCAGTGACCATAACTGACACCAGAAATTAATTTGGGCAAACAGGATTGATAAGATGGGATGGGACTCTTTTCTCTCTTGCAGTCCCTGCTGTAAGATAGCATACTGTCCATTGAATTCTAATGGAGATGTACCAGAATTACCATCTGCTTTGATTTTATGGGTTGCATTTGATAACATTTTCAATGTCATCCAATTTACACTATTAAACAACTATGATGAATTTACAATCATACAAAAGAAGTATATTCATATATTAACCTCTTCAAATAATTAACATTTTCCCCTAACCATGAACCAACTGTAAAAGGAATTTAACAACTCATTTATGGGTGTGTTTTTTGGTGTAAATATGAAATAATTGTAACAGAAAATGTTTTTTTTTTTTTTTTTTATCTCACTTTTTGAATTCCAGGCGACCGCACTTAGGGTCGCAACCCGAAGGTTGGAGACCACTGGGTTAGTTAGTTTAGGGCACCTAACAGTAGTTTTAGCTTTAATTTGATTTGAGAAATAAGCTCATCCAATGCAAAGAATATTATGGAGTTGATTATTTTAAACTATTGATGAAGGATTGTTATTTATTTGTTAGGGTAACAAAGTCAATCTGCTTTCAAAGTTTTAATTTCAGTTTGAGTTTGAATAAGACTAAAAGTCTTGTAAATATAGGTTTGAAGGCTAAATGGCAAATAGTTTTTAGCTATGGTTAAGTCTCACTGCACTAGTCTTTAATTTGATTTGAGAAATAAGGTCATCCAATGAAAATAACTGTTATGGAGTTGATTATTGAAATTATGGATGAAGGATGTTTTTAAGTTTTATGGTAAATCAATCTGCTTTCAAAGTTGTTTTCTTTTCACTTTGAAGACTAAGGCATAGTGCAGACAAAACTTGATCACACACACACACGCACGCACGCACGCACACGCACACGCACACGCACACACACACACACACACACACACACACACACACACACACACACACACACACACACACACACACACACACACACACACACACACACACACACACACACACACACACACACACACACACACACACACACACACACACCCCACCCTTCTAAACCTATGGGATCGCCGGCGATCCCAAATACCATGCCCTGTTCTCAGTACCGTAACTCCTAGACCGTTTGAGCCATCAACAAAATTTCAACGGTTCTTAAAAGAAAAGAAGCCGCGCTTTCTTCCAATATACGAGGTATTACGGTAATCTCGGAACTGCGACGTAAAATGGCAAGGCGATCATCAAGACTGCCCAGCAGATTCGTGTTGGAGGACAGTGACGACGAAGAGGAGGAAGAAGACCGAGAAACTGTACCTGAATCAGAGTGAGTAAGCTGTGTACAAGCGAATCCATTTCAGTAAATATAGCCTACATTTGCCATTGACCTCAACCAAAACGAAAACGTTCAACTTATTACATTACTTCTCAATATCATGTTACAACCAGGGGTGTAGTGGTAATACAGAAGTGTGTAAACTATCCAAGGTGCGTATTTTACGCACCTGAGTGGAAATACGCACCGGGCATCCCTGCATTGATTGATAGGTCTAAAAATAGCTGAGATATCACCCCCCCCCCCCCCCCCCCCCTCCACACACACACACACACACACACACACACACACACACACACACACACACACACACACACACACACACACACACACACACACTAGGACCAAATGATACTTCTTTGTAGCCATAGAGTAGCCTAGACTGTATAAACGGCCGAGTTATATAAAACAGTTGTAATGAACGGGGAAGTTAGCTATAGAGTAGTCTCGGCTCCCAGACGTTTGGTGAGCTGCGCCAACGGATTAAGACTGAGGGCTGAGTCTAGCTATAGAGAACAAAAGCGTTGCGGATTCTGACCTAACTGCTGTCGTGTCTCTGCGTCAGGAGCCTGGAGCCTGGTGCAGCCGAGCAGGGGAACATGGAGTACACCAAGCAGCTCCTGCTCAGCTGTCTGCTCAACGTCTGCCAGAAGCTGTCTCCTGACGGGGGACCGCTCGCTGCAGGTGGGTGGAGGGAGGAGCTGAGCCATGTTGGAGGAGCAACAACAAAAGGAGAGATTTGTAACATTATTTTATTTTTATTTTATTAATTCATACTTGCAGTGAAGGCCGGGCCCCACTGAAAAACTGCAGAACTTTACAATTCACATAACAATTACTAATATAAAAAGATAGGCTACATACAAAAACAATTACAGGGTTAAAAATATTTCAGGGCAGCAAGGACAGGTAGCAGTCATGGTAGCCATGCTGTGTTATTTGTGCGGCCAACTAAAGAGTCTCATTATAGAGCCGAACTGCAGTATGCAGAGTTGAGTTTCTCAGCCTGTTTGTCTTGGCCTTGGGTTCAGCCAGCTTGTGCTGCAAAGACAGGGTTTCCTTCCCTGTCTATTGGCTTTCACAAAATATTTTGACACAATGAGATTTTTGATAAATAATCACGAGTAATGTGGATATAATGACTAAATGGGTAAATGCAAATAATAGAACAGTCTGTTAAGTTCAGAAAATAACATCCCTTACTGTAATGCAGCCTTTAAGACAACACTTGTGCCATATTACGA
Source organism: Poromitra crassiceps (assembly GCF_964638095.1). Taxonomy (NCBI): domain Eukaryota; kingdom Metazoa; phylum Chordata; class Actinopteri; order Beryciformes; family Melamphaidae; genus Poromitra; species Poromitra crassiceps. The sequence goes on from NW_028152200.1 coordinate 432,014, forward strand.
TATCCAAAATCTAAGACGGTATCTAATCTCATATCACGATCTCTCTATAGTATCGCTATATTGTCCAGTCCTATTTGCAGTCAATTAAAAACAAAGTTATGATCAGCTCACCTCAAAACCAAAGACGAAAATGACAAAAATCAAGGGAACTAACCTGAACCTAACCTGTGTCTCCTCTCCTTCAGGAGAACCTGAACCTAACCTGTGTCTCCTCTCCTTCAGGAGAACCTGAACCTAACCTGTGTCTCCTCTCCTTCAGGAGAACCTGAACCTAACCTGTGTCTCCTCTCCTTCAGGAGAACCTGAACCTAACCGTCTCCTCTCCTTCAGGAGAACCTGAACCTAACCTGTGTCTCCTCTCCTTCAGGATAACCTGAACCTAACCTGTGTCTCCTCTCCTTCAGGAGAAAGTCCTGCACAACATCATGCCCATCTTCACCTTCATGGGAGCCAGCACCATGCGGCTGGATGACGCCTACAGCTTCCAGGTCATCGACAAGACCGTCCAAACGGTCGTACCTGCCCTGATCCAGGTAAGAGGAACACCATGAAACCTGATAGATTGCGGTAAAGTTAGCAGTTTCTGTTTCACCTATCTCCTTTTTAAGCGGCGCAGCCACTTCTATAAGTGACATGTGTGTCCATCCGTCCGTCCGTCCGTTCTGGCACGGGATGTGGACGGGATGTCAGTAGGTGCACGAGATCTGGGCCCCTCCCCCTGCTCCCCGGTCGACACAGGTCTCTGTAGCCCCTTTTACACAGGGATCCCGCAATATCGCCGTTAGGAAGGCCCACAAATAACACAGAAAGCGGGTTCGAAGTGTGTTCAGACAGAAATATGGCTTTCCGCTAGGAAAGGAGGTGTGAACAGCTGGAAGGGAATAAGACATAATTGTGTGTTGTTTTGAGGAGAGACTGACAGAACAGAGGGGCTCACCTGTAGCCCACGACTCGCCACAGTAGTGTTAATTTTGTCGACGAAAACTGTGACGAAAAATGTTAGTCGACTACCTTTTTCCCCAAGACTAAGACGAGACTAAAATGTTCAGACTTTTAGTTTCATTGACTAAGACGAGACTAAAATACTCAAACTTTTAGTCGATTAAAACTTGACTAAAAAAAAGAGGATGGGGTTGACTAAATATGATAACAAGGACATTTCACACAGGACTAAGACTACGACTAAATTTAAAAATAGACGACAAAATTAACATTATAGACTGTTTCCCCCCCTCAATGCAGCAGTTCAGGTTCCTGTGCTGCAGCATCATAGATGTAGCTGACATTTAGCTGTCTTAAAAACATTTACAGTAGTTACAACAGAACCCACCCCGTCTTAGCTGAGGGTCTTATCTATATGTGTATGAGGCATTGTGGTCCCAAAATGTACAGCTACTTGCTTGTCTACGTTATATCCAGAGAGGTCTGAGTGCTTTCCGCACACAGCCAGCCTCCCTTCATTCTCCCCTCAGCTGCGGGCTGAGCAGGGACTGTAAATACGGTCCGCTTGTCGTTGCTACCGCCGCATGCCGACACTGGCCCGGGTGGGCAGAGTCACCATTAGCTACTTTCCCTGGGAAAGAGTTGCCAACACTGCTTCAAATTACAATTACTAGTGCAAGCGCATCAGCAGATTCAACAGTTTTCATTGACTAAAACTAAACTAAAATGTGAACAGTTTTCGTTGACTAAAACTAGACTAAAATACTTATGGTTTTATTTGACTAAGCTGAGACTAAAATGCTCAAACTTTTAGTCGACTAAAACTTGACTAAATAAAAACAGGATGAGGTTGACTAAATATGATAAAGACTAACAAGGACATTTAACACGGGACTAAGACTAAGACTAAATTAAAAAATAGCCGACAAAATTAACACTACGCCACAGATGCAGCACGCTAAAAAATGGGGTTTTGTGAGAAAAACAGCATAGTAAGAGAGGTCCTCTGACAGGTCTGTTAATTGAGTCTACTATAAACTAAGCACAACATTAATGAGGGTTTCCAATTTCCAATCATGGAAGTTGGAAACCCTCGTCATTAATGTTTTGGTTGCACCTGTGTTTACCCTGCCTTTTCGACACAAAATGGCCGCTATGAACTATCAACTCACTGTTTCATCTCTTCACCTCTTTCTCTTTGCCTTTCTCTCCCCTCTATCCCTCTGTCATCCCCCTCTTTTCTCTCCATCTCTCTACCCCTCCCAGGCTCGTGACCCCGGTGCGGGCAGGTCCTCGGGTCACGTGGACGCCGTGGTGACAAGGATCGTGCACGTGTTCACCGATGCGTTGCCTCACGTGCCGGAGCACCGCCGCCTGCCCATCCTCACCCCGCCCGCTTCCTCTGGGTCCTAATGCTGCTCCTGTTCAAGCAGCACGCCACGCAGAGCGCCAGCGAGAAGGCAAGGCACCGCTTTCTCTTTAGCATCGGACTGATTGGGGTTTGTGAAGACTGACGTTGATATTCCTGCATAGCTGTGTTTAAAGTTACGTTGATATTCCTGCATAGCTGTGTTTAAAGTTACGTTGATATTCCTGCATAGCTGCATGTCTTTCAAGGGTTTCGGATTCTGATTTATAGTCTTTTGGTTTCCCACTTTCATGCCAATGAAAAGCTGTCTGATGTGTGTGCACAAGACAGGCTGTACATTTAGGGCTGTGAATCTTCACTGGCCTCACGATTCGATTCGATTACGATTCAGAGGGCTACGATTCGATTCGAGTACGATTATCGATGCATCTCGATGCATTTTAAATCGATGCATCACTTTTTTCCGCAATACATGATTTATTTTTTCTCGCTTTCTTTTTTCTCACTGTGTGGCTACTTTTAAAATAAAAGTGCATTTGGAATTGCATTGTATTATGATCCATAATTAAAATAAACAACTGTATGTACTTCCATTATATTTTATTTGATTATAAAAAAATTAAAAAAAATGTAATAATCGATTTTTGACATTTGTGAATCGATGCAGAATCATGCACGTCCGCATCGCGATGCATCTTATAATCGATTATTTTTAACACCCCTACTGTACGTGTGTGTGTGTGTGTGTGTGTGTGTGTGTGTGTGTGTGTGTGTGTGGGTGTGTGTGTGTGTGTGTGTGTGTGTGTGTGTGTGTGTTGGTGGGTCCGCCTGTCCACTAGCGCGCCTCACGTCTCTCTTGCTCTTTTAAATGGATTTTTCTGAATGGGAAGGCAATCTACCAGCACGGCCTTTACAATCTACGATTGGCGTATTGGGCACCCTTGCTGTATGTATTTAGTCGTGGTTTATTGGGTGACTCTGCTGTATATAGTAGTGGCTTGCTGGCATCTAGTAGGGTTGAATATCACATTTATATTCAGTGTTTTCCCCAGATTGAATCTTGAATCTTGGCAGAATGAAAAACCTCTGAAATGGGCATCAACGTATTGATGTAAAGACAACTACGGTAATCAATTCACGTTAGGGACTTGTCATAGACAGCTAGTGTAGCGGTAGTATAGATCAATTCTACTGAATATAGAGTGAAACATACTGCTTCATATTACATAACTTATAGTATAGGTAACTTATTTTTAATAGTAAAATGCCAATTTCTACTCAAACCAATATTTTTATTTTTTGTGAAAGATATTTTTCAAGAGTCCCCCTAAATGTTGTCTCTTCTGCTATAGAGAAACCCTGCTTGACACAGCGATGGGCTCTGTTTGACCAGTGTGAAGTACACTCAAGTTTTCATCAGTATCATACGGTCCTTGTGTGTGTGTGTGTGTGTGTTTGTGTGTGTGTGTGTGTTTGTGTGTGTGTGTGTTTGCAGCTCTGGAGAGAGACGTGGACTTCTGGATCTCTCTCTGCTGTCAGTTCTCTGTGGGGGATCAGGTCACCTCACTCATCAGGATCCTGCAGTATCTGCTGCAACTGCCACACGACACAGACCAGGGTGAGGCGCGTTATTTAGAATCGCACATAGGTTACGCAAAAACCACGCCCTGTGCCCGCCTACGCAGCAGTCAAGCGCCGGGATTGGCCAGGCGCTCATGCTCATGTTGGGCTCCGTTACAGGGACACATTCCTGTGAGAAGCAACAACACCAAGAGAGGCTGCAACGAGGATATTGAAAGACAAAATCCTACATCGGGGGGGGGGGGGGGGGGGGGGCTAGGCCTATGTGCTGTAGCTTATTGTATTTTTAATTTTATATTTTTTATATTTTTCATTTGCAGGTTAAATTGTCAGCTGAGCTCTGTTATTGAAGCTTTGGCTAAAGGCCTGAATTTTACAATGATGTTTGAAATAAATGTTTAAAAATCGATTGTGTGTTAAAAGCTTGTGTTTTCATTGGCGTTATTGCAGTAATTTATTTTCAATGTCCGCTATCAAGAGCAATTTGGTTAATAGAATCGCTAGAAACAAAATTGAAAAAAAAACAAAACAACAACAACAAGAGATCAAATGACTACAGCAATGACAACAACCCACATATGTATAAAAGTCAGTAAAACATTGATTTCACGCGTGTGTGTGTGTGTGTGTGTGTGTGTGTGTGTGGGGTGGAATTTATTGATTTATTTTTTGGTGGGGTGGTTGGTAGATCATGTTGAGCTGGCCATTTTAAAAGTAGCTCGCAAGGTAAAAAAAAGTGTGGCCGCCCGTGAAGTAAACAGGAAACAAAATTGTCTAGTGCAGCACTGTAGTGGCATGTGGGAAAAGCGGCTGCCAGCTGAAGCGATCAATTCCAAAGATTTCTGTTCACATTACTTAGTTATACATCAAATAAATGATGAAAATAGGGTCCAGGTTGAAAAATACCTAAATTCTCTCCATTGTCATTTCCTTCTGGATGTTCCTCTCCTCTCCGTGATGCTGCAGCTCCGGGGAAGCACCCCGCTGGCCGCAGGAGGAAGGAGGAGGAGGAGGAGGAGAAAGTGGAGGAGCTGATCTTCAGCCTGGAGGCTCACAGCAGCAAGGAGCTGAGACACTTCAAGTTCCTCTCCATCTCCTTCATGGCCCAGCTGCTGGCCTCCTCCAGCTTCATTGGAAAGGTACGCCGCCCAGATCAATGTTCACACGTCACACTGTGAGCCACTCGACTAATGTCACTCTATTCCACGTCTGGAAAGTCTGGAAGAGTATTACAACTTAATTTGATAATTTCCCGGTCTTGAATAGTGTGCTAATTTATTTAATGAACACTTAATGTCTCCTTTAGTAGTAACTCAGCCACAGCTGATCATAGGCTCGACAAGCA